>NC_091954.1:1011523-1311523 GCF_031021105.1 Erythrolamprus reginae | reverse complement strand
TTATTGACCCCCTCAGAGAGGGTCCGCAACTTGGGAGTCCTCCTCGATCCACAGCTCACATTAGAGAACCATCTTTCAGCTGTGGCGAGGGGGGCGTTTGCCCAGGTTCGCCTGGTGCACCAGTTGCGACCCTATTTGGACCGGGACTCACTGCTCACAGTCACTCATGCCCTCATCACCTCGAGGCTCGACTACTGTAATGCTTTCTACATGGGGCTACCTTTGAAGAGGGTTCGGAAACTTCAGATCGTGCAGAATGCAGCTGCGAGAGCAATCATGGGCTTCCCAAGGCATGCCCATGTTACTCCAACACTCCGCAGTCTGCATTGGTTGCCGATCAATTTCCGGTCACAATTCAAAGTGTTGGTTATGACCTATAAAGCCCTTCATGGCACCGGACCAGAATATCTCCGGGACCGCCTCCTGCCGCACGAATCCCAGCGACCGGTTAGGTCCCACAGAGTTGGCCTTCTCCGGATCCCGTCGACTAAGCAATGTCGTTTGGCAGGACCCAGGGGAAGAGCCTTCTCTGTGGTGGCCCCGACTCTCTGGAACCAGCTCCCCCTAGATATCAGAGTTGCCCCCACCCTCCTTGCCTTTTGCAAGCTCCTTAAAACCCACCTCTGTCGTCAGGCATGGGGGAATTGAGACTTTCCCTCCCCCTAGGCTTATAGAATTTATACATGGTATGCTTGTATGTATGAGTGGTTCTTTAAATCAGGGATTTTTAGATTATTTTTAATATTAGATTTGTTTACATTGTCTTTTTATACTGTTGTTAGCCGCCCCGAGTCTTCAGAGAGGGGCGGCATACAAATCTAATAAATAAGTAAGTAAGTAAGTAAGTAAGTAAGTAAGTAAGTAAGTAAGTAAGTAAGTAAATAAGTAAATAAGTAAATAAGTAAATAAGTAAATAAGTAAATAAGTAAATAAGTAAATAAGTAAATAAGTAAATAAGTAAATAAGTAAATAAGTAAATAAGTAAATAAGTAAACAAGTAAACAAGTAAGCAAGTAAATAAGTAAATAATAAGTAAATAGATCGATCGATTGATCGATCGATAGATAGATAGATAGATAAATGAATGAATGAATAAATAAATAAATAAATCAAGTAAATACAGTGAGCTATCATCTCAAAGATACTAGAACGTACGAAGAGCAGGTGCAGGAACTGGGCATGGACAGTCTGAGAGAAGGACCAGGGGAGACATGAGGGCAGTCTTCCAATAAGAGAGGAGAGGGTCAAGCTATTCTCCAAAGCACCCGAAGGGCAGACAAGGAACAACGGATGGAAACTGACCAAGGAGAGATTCAACCTCGAAATAAGGATAATTTTTTTTGGCAGTGAGAGTGATCAACCGGTGGAACAGAAGCTGCCTGTGGAGGTTGTGAGCACTCCAACACTTGGGACTTTCGAGGAGAGATTGGACGGCCATGTGTCCTAAATGGTGTAGGGACTCCTGCTTGAGTTGGGTTTGGACTAGATGACCTATAAGGTCCCTTCCAACTCAAACAAACAAATAAACAATTGATTAAATAAATAAGAATGGTTGCACTCTTTGTAAAGTCTCAACTTCTTTTTTTATAATGTGGTGACCAAAACTGGATGCAGTATTCCAGATGTGGCCTTTATAAAGCAGTACTAGACTTTCATGCAATTTTGATTGTTTTTCAATGTTAATGCAGAGAGGGAGAGGGAGGGAGAGAGAGGGGGGGAGAGAAGAAGGAAGAGAGGGAGAAAGAGACTGAGGAAGAGAGAAAGAGAGAGAGAAAGAGAGAGGGGAAAGAAAGCAGAGGGAGAGAGAGAGAGAAAGAGAGGGAGAGAAGGAGAAAGAGAGGGAGAGAAGGAGAAAGAGAGAGAGAAAAAGAGACCGAGGAAGAGAGAAAGAGAGAGAGAAAGAGAGAGGGGAAGGGAAGGAGAGGGAGAGAGAGAGGGGGAAAGAGATGGAGAGAAAGAGAAAGAGAGGGAGGGAGAAAGAGAGAGAAAGAGACTGAGGAAGAGAGAAACAATGGCTTGTAACAATGAAAGAACTTTCAAGCCAATAAGAGCTGGGAAAATCATTAGCACCTGGTTAGGGCTAGAAAGAAACTTTTGGAGCAAGTAGAGCAATGAAAAGCACCCTGCAAAGACTTAGGGCTTGGAAAACACTCAAAGAGTAACAATGAAAGAGCTTGCAAGTGGATAAGAGCTGGGAACATTGTTACACCTGGTTAGGGCTGGAAAGAAACATTTGGAGCAAGTAGAGTAATAAAAAACCTACAAAGTCAGGGTTTTGAAAACATTCTTGACAGAGAGTAACAATGAAAGAGCCTGCAAGCCAGTAAAAGCTGGGAACATCGTTAGCATCACTTTTGGTCACCACGATGCAAAAAGGATATTGAAACTCTGGAAAAAGTGCAGAGAAGAGCAACAAAGAGGATTAGGGGGCTGGAGGCTAAAACATATGAAGAACGGTTGCAGGAACTGGGCATGGCTAGTTTGAGGGAGTCAAGCTATTCTCCAAAGCACCTGAGAGTAGAACAGGAAGCAATGGGTGGAAACTAAACAAGGAGAGAAGCAACTGAGAACTAAGGAGAAATTTCCTGACAGTTAGAACAATTAATCAGTGGAACATCTTGCCTCCAGAAGTTGTGAATGCTCCAACCCTGGAAGTTTTTAAGAAGATGTTGGATAACCATCTGTCTGAAGCAGTGTAGGGTTTCCTGCCTGTTCTGTCTGGGTCACTCCGGAAGCCAATACCAACCCAAAAAGAGAAGCCAGACACACCAGTAAAAGGCAAAGGCAGTTTTATAAAATTCAAGAAAAACACAGGTAACAGAAAATGTCCTTACAAACAGGAAAACGCTGTATCTTCAAATATATCCACGAAGGCAAAAGTCCATGCAGCAATACAGGATTCTTGCTGCCAAGACGAGGCTGTAGATAGCAGACCTACACCTCCCACGGGTCTTCCAAACTGCTAGGCCACAAGCCAGGAACAGAGACATCGAGAACAAAGCAGGACACCATAACTCCAACTGATAACACTCCACATGGCTTCAAGGGCTTGCCTGCCTTTTTAAACCCTGCTAAGGAGGACCACACCCAAGCCCAGCTGTTCCTAATTCAGTGCTGATAATACTTCTTTAATTGCTCCTTTCTTTGATCTGAACGTCTCTGTCGCATGTCAATGACGGCTTGTGCTTCATCACCAAATGACTCCAAGCTACTGGCTGGGGAGAGCCCCCCCCCCCCCCCCGGGGTTCTCATGCTGTTCTCCTTCGTCCCATTCCTGACTTTCCTCTCCCCCGTCCGACTGTTCAGCCCCCTCCTCTTCGCTGTCCTCCTCCTCTGGGCATGGAGCCAGCAGAGACACAGCCAGTCCCTGAGCAGCCTCAGGCTGAACCACAACACTGCCTAAGCAGGGGGTTGGACTAGAAGACCTCCAAGGTCCCTTCCAACTCTGTTATTCTATTCTAAAAATGTAAATGAGTCCGACAGGGGTTGGGCGGCGTATAAATTGAATAAAACTTAAACCTTAAACTTAAATGTGGGGCTCAGTTACAACCTTAAGTCAAGGACTACCTGTGCCCATGTTTCATTTTCTTGTTCAAGTGATGTTATAAAATAATAAAGTAGGTTGGAGTTCCATGTAGCAGTTCAGAAAAGCAGGCAGGGCAACATCTAGGAAGGAAGTAGTATTTTCGAGACGAGCTCTTTCCCTGTGGAGTTAGGCTTACATAAAATAGATTAGTTAGAGTGTTTAGAAACAAGAAAAGATTTCAGATGGTGCAAAAGTCTCAATTCCCTTGAGGTGAAACACTGGTAGTGCTTGTTAACATTGTCTCCAAGGACCTCTATTGGCATTCCAAATAAAACAGTATTTGAGGTTTAAGAGAGGATCAAGCAACATATCAAGAGGGGACAGAAGGTTCATAGTCAACTAGCCTGACAAATAAATGAGCAGAGTCTCTCCTGGACTTTCCAAGATCATTGTTTTTTGAGATTCCCACAAGGAAAAAATTGGAAATTGCTTAGAGAAAGACAAGTTGTCAGGACAAGCTAATATGATTTTTCCCCCTTGGCTAGATTATATTAAACATGTACATTTCCCAGCAGTGAAGCCCAAAATTTATATGGGTCACTGCTCAAATTAGGAAAAAATTCTTCTGCATGCTTTTTTTAAAAAAAAGTTAATACAAACAAATCCATCTTTCAATAAACAGTAGGTGCAAATATTTTGTGCAATAACAATTAAAGTTAACAGCCATATTCATTATATAATCCCTTCTTAATATCTATTTATTAAATATCTAATACTGTAACAATTCTCATCTTAATTTCTTTAACTCTGTTAATTATATTTATCAATACATTTTTTATATTTTCTATATATCTATTTTTTTCTAACTCCCTAACCATCGATAAAATAACTCCCATATATTGCAATATCCAGTTTGTTCTTTCTCTTTAATTGCCAGTATTAATGTATTCATTCCTGCACATTCTAATATTTTCCTCATCATGTTCTCCTCTGCAGGGATCTCTTCCCTTTCCCAATTTTGTGCAAATAGAATTCCAGCTGCTGTTATTACATGGGTAATCAAATATTATCAAAAATAAATGAGGAAATTGAGGATAATAGCATGTACATACCAGGGTTTTAGATGCTTCAAACAGACAGGATTGCAGCCCTTCACTAGGTATAATCAGGAGTGGGCAGCAGGCAGGACGGGGTGGAATGCAGTTCCCCTGGTGGAAATGAAGATGAGTGCGCAGCTCTAGCTGATCGGCGGCTGTCACTTCCTGGATTACTGGTCTCAGCTCGGCTCTCCTTTTTCTTCCTGCTGCTGCTGCTGCATTTGGGCTCCTTGCTTTTCTCCTCTTTCCTCCTTCCTGGCCATGGACGAGCTTCCCTCTCTCCTGCCCGGCTCCCCTCCAGCCTCACGCGGCCACCTTCTGCATGAGATGCAAGCAGAAGGCCTGGGTGGAAGCTGCGCTGACAGCATTTATGCTTTTGGTAGCACCCGTTCGCCTAGCTACCCAGCCTGGGGTGGGGGGTGAGAGACCCAGGAAGGAGAGTGCGGGAAACACGAAGCAAATTGTCACCCCAGCGAGCGACATTGTAAGGTTGTAAGTCGAGGACTTAACAGTTCACTTGAACGATTATGATAATTCAAGCCACTCCCACCTGGTCACATGGCAGGTAAGCCACTCGTACCAAGTCACATGACCATTGAGCCACACCCACAAAATAAACCACACCCACACTGTGGCAGTAAAAATTATGGCTGCCCATTACTGGGTATACCTTAATATGTTTAAAAGTACTGATCCACCCAAATGTACAACAACAACAACAACAACAACAACAACAATAATAATAATAATTATTATTATTTATTAGATTTGTATGCCGCCCCTCTCCGAAGACTCAGGGCGGCTCACAACAACGATAAAAACAATATTATAATGGCACAAATCTAATATTAAAAAACTAAAAACCCTATCAATTTAAAAAACCAAACAGCACATACATACCAAACATAAATTATAATAAGCCTGGGGGAAAGGTGTCTCAAATCCCCCATGCCTGGCGGTATAGGTGGGTCTTAAGTAGTTTACGGAAGACAAGGAGGGTGGGAGCAGTTCTAATCTCCGGGGGGAGTTGATTCCAGAGGGTTGGGGCCGCCACAGAGAAGGCTCTTCCCCTGGGGCCCGCCAGACGACATTGTTTAGTCGACGGGACCCGGAGAAGGCCAACTCTGTGGGACCTTATCGGCCGCTGGGATCCTAGCAACATGTCCCTATTTGTCCCTAGTGTGAAGGCCAAATAAAATATACCCGGAAAAATACATTTTATGAATTGCACGTGGAGTGACTCACTAGAGTCTATGGATTTTTTTCATTTTTTAAAAAAAACTCCAGTGACTTCCGCCTGGGGAAAACATTTCAAAATAAAATCCAGTTAACTTACTGTTAAATCCACAGGGGAGTTCAATGATAGCTGTGCTGCACTTTGTGCCTGGAAATTCTGAACAAAAGATAATTTGGAGAAACTCTGTTCACCAGGCGTTGAACTGTTTCATCTTGATCAATGCTTCGTTCAGTGTTTAAATATTTTGATTGATTTTGCCGAAGTTAAGGAGCAGAATTACTAATAAGTCTGCCTGGCTTCAAAGCTACTTATGAAACCAAGAGTATTTTTTCCCCCGTAGAAAACAGCAGAACATAAATGAGAGCAATGGATCGGGCTGGTTCTTAATTGAGTCTTGCATCAATATTATTTCTTTCATTATTCCCTTCTTTTCTCAAGCCTTTTTTCTACAAACGCTCTGGATCACTCGTTTACCTGCAAGGTCTTTGTCTAGGATTCTTCCCTCTCACGCGAAAAGATTAACTGTCAAGCCGCTGCAGAAGTTGGTGATAAATTAACGGCTTGCCACACTCTGTGTAGAATATCACAGTTTGCATTTGTGGAAATTAGCCTGTTTGTGCCCAAGCAGCAAACCAGTCCAGCCAGCCCACCAACCCAACCAGCCAGCCAGCCCCAGACCACTAGAAATGGAGTTGAAGTCTTCAATGAAACACAGCAGCAGTAGGAAGTTGTGGAAAAATATATTAACATAGAAACATAGAAGACTGACGGCAGAAAAAGACCTCATTATCCATCTAGTCTGCCCTTATACTATTTCCTGTATTTTATCTTAGGATGGATCTATGTTTATATTTACTTCTTTATACTACTACTACTACTACCTATACTATACATACAATAAACTAGTCTCTTACTAGTACCTTGCTACAACTATCTTAGTTCAATAACTCACAGGAGCCAACTTTTTCAGTGTTACAGCTTCTTCAAAGCATACTTCCACAAACAGCAACAGCACACAGCTAACAGCGAACAGACAGAGAAAGAGCAGAGAGCTTTTGCCTAGTTAAATACTTTTCACATAATTGCTAGGTTGCTGCACGCTCCACTGTCTCAGAATGACTCAGCATTCTTACCCGAGGCCTACTTTCTGCATTATGGTATTACCTAGGGATTTTTAATTCCTGACGTAGAAGGCCTGATGTTGATGGGAATGTGGAAGGGGGGATTTTAGTAGGGAACAGATGCAGCCACAAAGCATTCTTCTGAGTGGTTCAAGGCCATCCTATGCCCACCCACCTGGGCGGAAGCGGAGGGAGGACTGGCCACGCTGGCACAATCTGAATGGGCAACATGACAAGATTGTGGGTGGGTGGGTGGGGACAAGGGATGTGAACTTTCAACTGGGTGAGAAACTCAGATTCAGGTTTCCAGTATAGGTGTCAGGATGGCTCCAGCAATAAATTGGAGCTTTGAGGAGGACTTTGACTTGGACTCAACTTGATTTGGTTCGGATGCTACATTAGCTACATTGACATTAACAGAATAAGACAGTGCTTTTCAAATAGTGGGGTGCTCCCTCGGGGGGGGGGGCACAGAACAATGCCAGGGGGGGGCCTGCATAACCGTGGGGAAGATGGGTATTTTTGCCGCATTCTTATACACCATATCTTTACTATTTAAGTAGAATTTCAGGTTTGCCCATTTGAAAGCCAGATCAAAATGGAAAGAGGAGAGACCTAAGAAACTCTGGATTACAGGGATGGTGGATTTTTACAGTTTGCCTAAGCTAGCAGGTGGAAAAATAAATTCTCCAAGGTACACACTCCTCATCTCTTATTTATTTATTAGATTCCTACCTCGTCTTTTCTTTTTCTTTTTGGTACAAGTTTAGGTGGAATAGATAACGCTCTCGTTCCCACAGCAGCTGATCCAGGAGTGGGCTGTGTTGACAGAAGGACTGTCCCAAAGGATCTAGCTGGCTTTGATGCTGGAGATAAAAGGACAGCTCGTGGACTCTAGAATCCGCTTGACCTTGTGTGGACTTCAGAGCTAAGAAGTGTCCAGCCAGGTTAGTAAAGTGATACCTCGTCTTACAAACCCCTCATCATACAAACTTTTTGAGATACAAACCCATGGTTTAAGATTTTTTTTGCCTCTTCTTACAAACTATTTTCACCTTACAAACCCAAGCCGCCACCACTGGGATGCCCCACCTCCAAACTTCTGTTGCCAGTGAAGCGCCTGTTTTTGCGCTGCTGGGATTCCCTTGAGGCTCCCCTCCATGGGAAACCCCACCTCCGGACTTCCGTGTTTTTGCGATGCTGCAGGGGAATCCCAGCAGCGCAAAAACGGGCGCTTTGCTGGCAACGGAAGTCCAAAGGTAGGGTTTCCCAGCGAGGGGAGCCTCAGCGAAATCGCAGCATCACAAAAACACGGAAGTACGGAGGTGGGATTTTGAGAACTTCTGTGTTTTTGCGATGCTGCAATTTCGCTGAGGCCCTGTATTTCCATCAAGAGCTTCAGGGTCCCTCAGAAAGCAAACAACCTAGGAAAGTCACACTAGAAAAGCACAATGGTGTAGTTGATGGCACCAGGAGTTGAACATCAGACCATGGAATGCTTAGCTTTTACCTCTGGGGATTACGAAGGATAAGCCCCCTTTTAGTTCTGTTGCTGAGAAAACAGCAAGGGTTTGTCTTTGAAGCCACTATAAGATGTTCCCTTTTTTCGACATCAGAAAGGTGCCATCAAAAGTTGAGAAAGTTGCACACCGCAACCTTCGAAAAAGGGGGATGTTTTTGGTACGTCTCTCTTTGAAAAGCAGGTTTTATGTTGGAAAGGCTGTTATGTATAAAAGCAAAAGATGTGATGGGAATTCTGCACGCCTTAGCCCAGTGTTTCCCAACCTTGGCAACTTGAAGATATCTGGACTTCAACTCCCAGCATTCGCTGGCTGGGGAATTCTGGGAATTGAAGTCCAAATATCTTCAAGTTGCCAAGGTTGGGAAACACTGCCTTAGCCTGAAGTTTCTTCTTCAGCTCAATTGTGGGTGGTAGTGGAAATTATAAATGATTCACTCTTGAAATTCTCTCCCATCTCTGCCACGCTTGGCAAGTCTGAGTATATTTAAAAGCTCCCTTGATTGACAGCTGTTCTGTCGGGCTCTCTGGTAGAATCCTCCCAAAAATTCACAGGTAAAAATTTCAGACACACACACACGTTTGAAAATTCAAAACAATGTTCTTTATAATGAAAATGCACTTAAACGAAGCCCTCTTTTGGTCTAGCCAAGAGCACTCGTCTCCAAACAAACTAGTAATTGGTACAAGTCCCTTATCAGTTCTGTGATACTTAGCTTGCAGCTGTGAGGCAATTCACAGTCCTTCTTCTTTCACAAAGGGAAACACACTTTGCTCTGGTTTAGTTTCAAAGCGGGGAAAAATCAGCACACAAAAGGTCGAAGTCAGTAAAGCAGTCACGAAACACAACGATCAGATAATCCTCCACAATGGCCAAACCCACAGGCTGCTCTTTATAGCAGCCTCACTAATGACCATGGCCCCACCCAACCACAGGCGGCCTCATTTTCTTTGATAATAATCTTTCAGTTGTTGCTGCCTATGCATCGCTCTCCGCATGCGTGGCTGTATCATTAATTCTTGTTCCGAATCCAAGGAGGAGCTAGATCAGGGGTAGGCAAAGTTGGCTCTTCTATGACTTGTGGACTTCAGCTCCCAGAATTCCTGAGCTACCATGATTAGCTCAGGAATTCTGGGAGCTGAAGTCCACAAGTCATAGAAGAGCCAACGTTCCTTACCCCTGAGCTAGATAATTGATCTCCTTCTGAGCTGTCTGCCCCACTCTTCTCCTCCCTGTCACTCCTGTCTTCTTGGTCAGAGGAGCCTTCATCAGCAGATTCCACCAGGGGCAAAACAGGCCTGCAGCATGTGGATGTCTCCCCCACACCCACAGTCCTTGGGGCAGGAGCTGGGCCAGAGCTAACCACAACAGTTGCTCTCTTCTGCACTTTTTCTAGAATATCAATGTCTCTTTTGTGGTGTGCCTTGAAACTTGCTGTCGCTGGGGCTTCTGGGGCTACAAAGTCCCTTTTATTCTGCAAAGGAGTTTTTTAAACTCTGCATTCTGGGCACAACCGCCAGCTTTTCTCCCGAGGGTCCCCTTCAATTGCCTTTCACATTGACAAAAAGCTTTTAACCATTCCTGATAGGCTGTCTTGTTGCTAGGCGGAAGAAATCCCTCTCCAGACTGCCTGGAGTGAAAAGAGAAGAGAGTGTGTGTGACGGTGGGAGGGCAGCAGGCAAAAAGAAAATGAGATGGAGGAGGAGGAGGAGGAAGAAGAGGAGGAGGAGGAGAAGGAAGAGGAGGGAGAAGAACAGGAAGAAGAGGAGGAGGAAGGAGGAGGAAGAAGAAGAAGAAGAACAGGAAGAAGAGGAAGGAGAAGGAGGTAGTGAAGAAGAAGAAGAAGAAGAAGAAGAAGAGGAAGAAGGAGATAGTGAAGAAGAAGAAGAGGAGGAGGAGGAGGAGGAGGAAAGAGAGAAGTGATTTAAGGCTCCCACATGCTACTTATGGGCAAATATGTGATGGTGGAAGGCGCCAAGCCCTGCCTGCCGTCCAGTGCTTCAGATTTTAGCCAGTTCCCTCAAAGGAGAAGGAAAGAACACCCAGCTCATCACAAAAAGATCCTCGCTGCCCTGGATCAACTTCAGAGACAGACAAATTTGTCCAGTGGAATTGCTTCCCATATATATAAATTTCAAGTAATTGAATTTGGCATTAGAAAAACAAACAAACCCTCCAATTTGCACTAAAATAGGTGCAGAGTTCGGGTGGATTCGTGCGGCAGGAGGTGGTCTCGGAGATATTCTGGTCCGATGCCAGAACGTTGTGGACAATGTTCACATTTGGCCGTAGTCTCTGAATGAAGGAAGAATTGTTTTTTTTTTAAAAAAAGGTCTTCTAAACAATGAAGATCACATTGTTACATTGACATGAAATATTGCCTGACTGACGTGCCTAGGTTCTCCAGAAGAAATGGAAAGTGCTGTCATCTGTCATTCATGCTGCAGCCCCTGAAAGTCTTCTGTCCTGACTCTCGCGTCCCTTGGCTCCACTTGTTTCTCCCACAAGCTCTTTTACCCATGGATTCATTTTTAAAACCCTTCTCAACTGTATCTTTTTCTCTTTGCTTTTTTTTTTCATTAAACAATTCTCCTCTTGTCCGCTTTGCCTGGTACCACCTGAGGGTCACTCTACCTTAGCCGCCTCTCTGAGCGATGACCCTTTCTTTGTTTCAAAAAGGAAAAAAACCACAAGGTATACCCTTGATAATGTCGGCATCTGTCACTTTTCTCCCGTCCTTAAATCCACGAAGGCCATAAATCCACGAAGGCCTGGAGACAGGAGAAGCATGGGGCAAATCTTTCTATTGTGTCTTTTACAAGGTCTAACAACATTTGTCAGAGAGAGAGAGAGAGAGCGCGCAAGAGAGAGAGAGAGCAAGAGCAAGAGTGAGAGAGTGAGAAAGAGAGAGAGCAAGAGCGAGCGAGAGAGAGAAAGAGAGAGAGCAAGAGCGAGAGAAAGAGAGCAAGAGAGAGAGAGAGAGCAAGAGCAAGAGAGAGAGAGTGTGTGTGAGAGAGAGCAAGAGAGAGAGAGAGAGAGCAAGAGCCAGCAAGAGAGCAAGAGCAAGAGAGAGAGAGTGAGTGAGAGAGAGAGAGAGCAAGAGCAAGAGAGAGAGAGAGAGCAAGAGCAAGAGAGAGAGAGTGAGAGAGAGCAAGAGCAAGAGAGAGAGAGTGAGAGAGAGAGAGAGCAAGAGCAAAAGAGAGAGAGAGAGCAAGAGCCAGCGAGAGAGCAAGAGCAAGAGAGAGAGAGTGAGTGAGAGAGAGAGAGAGCAAGAGCAAGAGAGAGAGAGTGAGAGAGAGAGAGAGCAAGAGCAAGAGAGAGAGAGAGAGAGCAAGAGCGAGAGAGCGGGATTTGCCTTATCTTCATGCCACCATAAATAAAATGAAGGAAGGAAGGAGAAAGGTAACGTATTTTATCCTGACAAAGGAATGGATGTTCCGAAGGGCTCTTTTGTTCTCAACCTGCAGGAAATCTGTTCCCTCCTATGTTTCCTTGATGAACACATTTTGTAATATCCCTAATTTCATTTCAGACTTCACTAGAATTTCCTCCTTGTCTTAACTTGACTGCAGGCTCCGCTTTCTGGGTGTTTTTCTTTCAACAGATAACCAAAGCTCATATTATTAGAGATTAAAAATGCAAGACTTTAATAATCAAAATGCAGCATAAAATTCAAATGAACAAGCCCAGAATCAGCCCCCCCGCCGCAAACCCCCCCCCTAGCAGCGGAGGGCAAGCACAGTCCAAGAAGCTTAAAAGGATTAATTGGCTTTAAAAACAGGAAGATTAAAACTGCTGGACAGAAGGAAGAAGATAAAGCCTTTGCTTTGGACATTACAGAGTTATGACATTGCTGAAGTTATGAAGTTTCAGTAGCCACCATTAGCCATGCAGGAGAGAAATTCCTGTAGCCATCAGCCCAATTTTCTCTGATTATTGTTCCCAAAGGTTGACCGAAGCCTACGCTGTGTAGGTCAATCTGATTTGTTCCTGCTTCTTTTCCCCATATATTTGCAGTAAACTGGTCTTGCTTGTTAGAAAAGAAACACTGTAATTTTATCTGTCGATGCCTCATCACCCGTCATGTTATTTTACCCCCTTTTGAGGCAAATGAGTTGGGGGTGCTCATCACCTGACTCAAAGAGAAGAAATTGTGTTAGCAAATACTTCAAAAGAAAAGGATTTAGGGGTAATGATTTCTGACAGTCTCAAAATGGGTGAACAGTGCAGTCAGGCGGTAGGGAAAGCAAGTAGGATGCTTGGCTGCATAGCCAGAGGTATAACAAGCAGGAAGAGGAAGATTGTGATCCCCTTATACAGAGCGCTGGTGAGACCACATTTGGAATACTGTGTTCAGTTCTGGAGACCTCACCTACAAAAAGATATTGACAAAATTGAAGGGGTCCAAAGACGGGCTACAAGAATGGTGGAAGGTCTTAAGCATAAAACGTATCAGGAAAGACTTAATGAACTCAATCTATAGAGTCTGGAGGACAGAAGGAAAAGGGGGGACATGATCGAAACATTTAAATATGTTAAAGGGTTAAATAAGGTCCAGGAGGGAAGTGTCTTTAATAGGAAAGTGAACACAAGAACAAGGGGACACAATCTGAAGTTAGCTGGGGGAAAGATCAAAAGCAACATGAGAAAATATTATTTGACTGAAAGAGTAGTAGATGCTTGGAACAAACTTCCAGCAGACGTGCTTGGTCAATCCACAGTCACTGAATTTAAACATGCCTGGGATAAACAGAGACCCATCCTAAGATAAAATACAGAAAATAGTATAAGGGCAGACTAGATGGACCATGAGGTCTTTTTCTGCCGTCAGTCTTCTATGTTTCTATGTTTCTAAATTCTGCAGATTAATGGCAGGCTGTACAATACCATCACCACTGGACAGTTGCTTTGGCAGAATGACGGAAAAACAAACTCTGTTTTTCCGTCATTCTGTTAACGCATCTGTTAAAAGGAGCTGGAAGGGACCTTGTAGGTCATGTAGTCCAACCCCCCCTCCCCCCAGTCAGGCACGAGACCCTACGTCATTTCCGACACATGGCAATCTCTTCTGCGGAATCCTTTCTTGAAAGTCTCAAGTGATGGAGCTCCCACAAGCTGCTCCATTGGAAGGCTTGGAAGAGACCTTGGAGGTCTTCGAGTCCCACCCTACATTCAGGCAGGAAAGATTAAACCATTTCAGACAAATAGTTGTAAAAGCTCCAGTGAACAGCTTCTGAAGACAAGCGGTTCCACTCTTCGGTCAGGAAATTTCTCCTAAGTTGCTTCTCTCCTTGTTTAGTTTCCACCCATTGCTTCTTGTTCTACCCTCAGATGCTTTGGAGAATAGCTTGACTCCTTCTTCTTTGTGGCAACCTCTGAGATACTGGAAGGCTGCTATCCTGTCTCCCCTGGTCCTTCTTTTCACTAAACTAGCCATGCCAAGTTCTTTGTTGCTCTTCTTAGGTCCCACAGAGTTGGTCTTCTCCGGGTCCCGTCGACTAAACAATGTCATCTGGCGGGCCCCAGGAGAAGAGCCTTCTCTGTGGCGGCCCCAGCCCTCTGGAATCAACTCCCCCTGGAAATCAGGACTGCCCCCACCCTCCTTGCCTTTCGCAGGCTTGGGGGACATAACTGACCCTTAGCTCATTTTATGTATGTTTTAATTGGATGATATGACTGTTTTATAATGGGTTTTTATAATTGTTTTTAATATTAGATTTGTGCTTTGTATTTTGTTGTGAGTTGCTCCAAGTCTTCGGAGATGGGCGGCATACAAGTCTAATAAATTATTATTATTATTATTATTATTATTATTATTATTATCATCATCATCATCATTGTTATCATTATCATTAGTAGTATTCTTATTCTTATTCTTATTCTTATTCTTATTCTTATTCTTCTTATTCTTATTCTTATTCTTATTCTTATTCTTATTCTTATTCTTATTCTTATTCTTATTCTTATTCTTATTCTTATTCTTATTCTTATTCTTATTCTTATTCTTATTCTTATTCTTATTCTTATTCTTATTCTTATTCTTATTCTTATTCTTATTCTTATTCTTATTCTTATTCTTATTCTTATTCTTATTCTCATTATCATTATCATTATCATTATCATTATCATTATCATTATTATTAGTAGTAGTATTGTTGTTGTTATTGTTATTTTTATTCTTATTCTTATTATTTTCTTATATTGCAGCAACCAAAACTGAGTGCAAAACTTCGTCACTTGATATTATGCATCAATCACAGTTCTCCCAACTGTCGACATATTTTCTTGATGGAACGGTTGCTCCTTATCATCTTTTCCCGTGGTTTTCTCTGGTCACGCTGTTCTAGCTGATTCAGCAACATGCTTATCTCACGCTAAACCTCAGCACTCGATTGGAATTCGTGTCCAATTCACACCCGCTTCCTGACTTGAATACGCATTCATTCCGTCTACGTAAAGACAGTTCAAGAAACTCATTACTGCAACGTTCGCTTTTACAAAAAAACCCCTTCACTCTGATTTCAATCTCCCCTTCAAGATTATCCCTGGCATTTCCATTACACTTGCAACATCTCTGTCCTTCCTCTTCTATTTTGGTTCTAAAAGCTTGCAAAGTTAATCTACAAGCTCCTCCTGAGAGAGATGTCCTGCCCCCCTCGGGATGCCAAAGCTCCAGGTAACATATGAATTAAATCACAGTCCGAGTCAAAATACCCCTCAAAGTTCCAACTTATTTCTGGAGCTGTCCTGGAAACCACCCAGGGAAACCTGAGTCTGAGATTCCCACCCAGTTGAAAGTTCACCTCCCTTCTCACCCACCCACTATTATTGTAGCACACTCCCGCAAGGCTGTTGCCATTGTAGGGCTGGAAATTGAGCCCTCAACACCGGAACATCCCGCCTGTCCTTTGGAGGGACAATACCGAAGCCGAAGCTCAAATATTTCGGCCACCAAATGAGACGTGAGAAGACCCTGATACTAGAACTAAGACGCCTAGAACTAAGACGCCTTAAACAAGATCTAAGTATTGCCCACAAGATCATATGCTGCAACGTCCTGCCTGTCGGCGACAACTTCAGCTTCAACCACAACAACACAAGAGCACACAACAGATTTAAACTTAGTATTAACCGCTCCAAACTGGACTGTAAAAAATACGACTTTAGTAACCGAGTTGTCAAAGTGTGGAACTCATTGCCGGACTCCGTAGTGTCATCCCCAAACCCCCAACACTTTACCCTTAGATTATCTATGGTTGACCTATCCAGGCTCCTAAGAGGTCAGTAAGGGGCGAGTACAAGTGCACTAGAGTGCCTTCCATCCCCTGTCCTATTGCTCTCCTATATCTCCTATACCTTTCTTCTATTCCTATATCTCTTCTTCTATTCTTTCATTGATATGTTCTATTCTTATATCTTCTCTTCTCTTCTTTCTTAGATATATTTTACTATGAGTATCTCCTCTATAACCTTCATCATGTATTGATGACTGAGCTTTCTCTTCCGCTCACAACCGGATGTGAGGAAATTAATTAACCAGTTCCTCCCCTTCTAATATTTTTTCCCTAACATTTGTTCTCTTCTCCTCTGCAAGTGTCTGAAGTAAGGGTTAACCCACCTGACATCTTCTTCACATCTGCACCTCAGCCAGTATTTGACTCTGCCCACTGTCAGGTGTTCGATCCTGAATGGTTCAAGATTAACTCAGCCCTCCATCCTGCCTAGTGTTGTGATTCAGCCTGAGGCTCCTCAGGGACCGGCTGGAGCTCTGCCGGATCCATGCCCAGAGGAGGAGGACAGTGAACAGGAGGGGGAGGACCAGGCAGACAGGGGAGAGGAACGTCAGGAAGAGGAGGAGGGAGAGCAGCCTGAGACCCCGGGTGGGGAGCTCTCCCCAGCTAGTAGCCTGGATTCATTGGATGAAGACGCACAGGCTATAATAGACATGAGGCAGCGACGAGCAGCTCAAAGACGGGGCCAATTAGAAAGGTATTTCCATCCCTGAATTGGCAACAGCTGGGTTTGGGTGTGGTTCTCCTCAGCAGGTTTGAAAAGGCAGGCCCGCCCTTACAGTCTTGTGGAGAGTTATCAATTGGGAGTCCTGTGACCTTGCTTCGATTCTTGGCGTCTCTGATCTTGGCTTGTGGCCTAGAAGTCTGGAAGACTTGGGGGAGGCGTGGGTTTTATTATCTCCAGCATTGTTTTTGCCAGCAAGAATCCTGTTTTATTGCCTGGCCTTCATGAAACCTCTGTGAAGCTTCATAGTGTTCCTGTCTGTAAGAACAGTTTTTGTTACCTGTGTTTGCTTTGAATTATATAAATTGCCTTTGCTTTTTACCAGTGTGTCTGGATACTCTTTTTGGTTGGTGTTGGCATCTGGGGGGACCCAGACAGAACACCTAGGTTGATAAAATAAGGACCCAGATTACTGGGGGCAACAAGCTGGCTCTGTAAACCACTTCAAATGGGCTGTAAAGGACCATGAAGAGATATATACTGCAAGTCTAAGTGCTAGTGATATTTGGAAAAAATCATAAGAGTTGTGGCTACCAAATATGGCATTAGGACATAACAAAAATGTGTAAGGCTTGAGCAGAAGCAAACCCAATCATAATGCAGTTCACACATCTTTAAGCCAAACAAAAAAATATATAGAATATTAGTGAGTTTTTAATTTGGAAAAAAGACAAACGGGATGCTTTTTCTCCACCAGAATCTTTGGGAAGACAGAAATTTCAAGCATGCATATTTTTAATTTTTTAATGAATTATCTAATTAGAATTTATGAATGACCCAGTTCCAGCAATGAGAGTGCAGAGAAGCAAATAATCGAGAGAGTTGTTCACTTTCTTCACATAATTTTATCAATTTTCTCATATACTTTTGGGTGCTTTTTATTGTCTATTTATTTTTATTGATTGATTGATTGATTGATTGATTTTGTCCAATACACAATGAGGGTTTTAGTGGGTATACACATAGTAAAATACATGATGAAGGTTATAGAGGAGATACTCATAGTAAAATATATCTAAGAAAGAATAGAAAAGAAGATATAGGAATAGAACATATCAATGAAAGAATAGAAGAAGAGATATAGGAATAGAAGAAAGGTATAGGAGATATAGGAGAGCAATAGGGGACGGAAGGCACTCTAGTGCACTTGTACTTGCCCCTTACTGACCTCTTAAGAGTCTGGAGAGGTCAACCGTGGATAGTCCAAGGGTAAAGTGTTGGGGGTCTATTTCCTGAACCAAATCAGAAGATAAGTTCTTTTAAACTCTTTTACTCCTTTTACTTTGTTTTATTCTTTAGATTATTTTATCAGCTCTTTTCTTTATGCTGGTCTTCTCCCATCACCACCAAAGCGATCTATCTTGCATTAAATGGGAAATAAACTTTGCTTCAAATGTCCATGTTATCATCATTCAAACTGTCCACACTTTTTTTAGTATGCACTTCCTGGAATCTAGGCAAGAAATAAGCCCATAAAACTATAGCTGGACCCGTTATCTGTTTTTCAAGACACGGACAGTCAAGCACAAATAAGGGGCATAAAATTTCTGTGGCTCCACTGGATTAAATGACAGGCAAATTAGCAGGCATAACGTCAGGATAATATTCCGAGGGAGAACGAGTGCCGTCTGGGTGATTAAAGGAGACAAACGCAGATTCATGGTGTATATCATCAACCCACTGGATGCATCAGAAAGTAAGCTGGGATTGTGTGAAAATGTTCCAGGACCCCTGCTGAAATGGTGGGTTTCGATTAATTTCCAAATGAGCAGAAGCTGGCACGAAATTAAACACGGTGCCCTTCGGCAAAATTAGATGCATAATTAATGGGCAACAATTTACAGATCCCAAATAACGACAACAGTCTGGACCCCCATCCAAACAGCACTTGGAATACCAGCCTTGGTGGAAAGGATGGCTTTATGACTTGACCCATGCTTCCTTGACCCCATGGGTGCCCTGTCCCAGCGATGAGCCCTCCAAGAAATAGATACACACACACACACGGATTTTACAAGATTTAAGCCTACAATTCTAATATACAGTGTTCCCTCGATTTTCGTGGGTTCGAACTTCGCGAAATGTCTATACCACGGTTTTTCAAAAATATTAATTAAAAAATACTTCGCGGTTTTTTCTCCTATACCACGTTTTTCCCCACCCGATGACATCATATGTCATAGCCAAACTTTCACCTGCCTTTAAAAAACATTTTTAAAAATAAACTTTAATAAATAAACATGGTGAGTAATAATCTAAATGGTTGCTAAGGGAATGGGAAATTGCAATTTAGGGGCTTAAAGTCTTAAGGGAAGGCTTGTGATGCTGTTCATAGCCCAAAATAGTGTATTTACTTCTGCACCTCTACTTTGCGGAAATTCGACTTTCGCGGGCGGTCTCAGAACGCATTCCCCGCTAAAATCGAGGGAATATTGTATTATAAAGCAGAGAGGTTTTAAAAGGCAGCAACAAAGCAAGGGATGTCTTTTCTGTGGCAGCTAATTATAATCCGAGCACAGGATAGCAAGCTCATCGCTATTTCTCCTTTGATCACATAGCTCTCCTTTTCACTGACTCACTTTGAGTTGGCAGGACACCCGGACATAAGAATTTCCTTTTTCTTGATTGGTAATTCATCATAATGAACTAAATGCTTCAATATCCAGATCCGATCAGCCATCACCCACATCAGAAAGTTGACTTCCACACACTCACATCACAAGACTACCCCTTATATAGCCAAAAGGCGTAGCCAAGTGTTCCAGAGATCTATTCACTCAGTGACCTTCTCCTGCTCAGCCACTCCTGCCTTATGACACTCCTGCGCACTCTGGCATCAAAAAGAGGCTCCTCCTCAGAAGAGTCACTCATGTGAACCTCTGGAGGTGCAACAGGCCCTGGTTGGCTTTCAACCTCTGACCCCATGTCCTCTCTGATCTCCTCACTCCCAGACTCGGGTGCCAAACACACTGGCCTAGGATGCCAACTCCACAGCCATCTTTCAATTCTCAGAATCCATGATCAGCTGCGCAGGATGTGGACAGGCCACAACAATGGGATCATGGAAGTCTCAATCTGGTTTTTAACTGGAGCAGAGTCCTCGTAAGCAAATGACCATGAGTTTTGAAACAGAACCATCTTCAGTTTTGTTTTGTTAATTAGCGACTTCCATTCAGAATAAAAGAAAACCGGTCCAAACCGAGCGGGACCCACCTCTATACCTCTATGGCAGGGGGTAGGCAAACTTGGCTCTTCTATGACTTGTGGACTTCAACTCCCAGAATTCCAGAGCCAATCAGGCTAGCTCAGGAATTCTGGGAGTTGAAGTCCACATGTCACAAAAGAGCCAACTTTGCCTAATCCTGCTCTAAGGTATATTCCCGCGGCATCTCTTTAACAAAGATGACAAATGGAACTGTTTAGCCCAGTGTTTCCCAACCTTGGCAACTTGAAGATATTTGGACTTCAACTCCAAACTTCTGGACTCCAGAAGTCCAGATATCTTCAATTTGCCAAGTTTGGGAAACACTGGTTTAGCCAACAACCGATGAGGAAGTTGTCCTGAATGAATGAAGACCGTCCACCTTAAATGGAAAACATTTCTGCTATTTGTTGATCTGGGCTATTAAGTTTGTCAGAATAGCTGACTTGTGTTCATACTAGTTGTATTATATTGCATCACTGAACTGTTCAAAACTTTATGGAAGGAAAGACGCACCCAAGTTTGAGACTCTGGAAAATTAACAAAGTTCATCGAAGTCCCCAATGCAATTTGGTGCCTGAATCAATTTGAGAATTGAGTTTGAAGATGGCACCAGATGATTTATGAACAAACAAACAAGCCAACAAACGCGTAATCCAATATTTACAGTTTTAAATCCCTGGGTTGTTAGAACTGGTTCATTTACACTTGTTCCATAATTCATATTGAGGAAAGAGTTGACGTTGTTTGTTAAGGCAGCCCCTGGTCTTATTCTAATTGCGGCATCTATTCAGGAGTCTTTGCTGAGGTTTGTAAATACTGACCGGGCAGCGTATTTCACGTCCTAATTTGATTTGCGAGTTTGTTTTCAACTCAAAATTCGATATGATTACCCAGTCATCCCTGTCTCAGTGACAGATGCAATTCTAGCTTAGTGGGAATGAATGCGATCTTGGGCAGGTTCACATAAGAACCTTAAGAAGAGCCCTGCTGAATCAGGCCAAAGCCCATTGAGTCCAGCATTCTGTGGCCCACAGTGGCCCCCCAATTGTCCATGGGGATCTTGAACAGAAAGAGAAGGCAAGACCCTCCCTTTCCGCTGACCCCCAACAAGTGGTACTCAAGGGAATCCTGCCTGCCTCAACCAACATAGAGGCAGCACATTACACATTAAACTGTAATATAATAATAATAATAATAATAATAATAATAATAATAATAATAATAATAATAATAATTTATTAGATAAATAAAACAATGTACAATGTGACAAATCTAATGTTTAAAAGAAAACACATTAAAAACCCAACATTTAAAAACCATGCAACACAAGCATACTATACATAAAAAAATAAAAGCCTGGGGGAGATGCCTCAATTCCCCCATGCCTGGCGATAAAGGTGGGTCTTGAGTAGTTTGCAAAAGACAAGGAGGGTGGGGGCAGTTCTAATTTCTTGGGGGGAGTTGATTCCAGAGGGCCGGGGCTGCCACAGAGAAGGCTCTTCCCCTGCAGCCCGCCAGATGACATTGTTTAGTTGATGGGACCCGGGGAAGCCCAACTCTGAGGGACCTAATCAGCTGCTGGAATTCGTGCAGCAGAAGACTTGTTGGGAGGTGGGGTGCTGGTTGGTTGGTTTGTGTGTGTGTGTGTGTGTCACATGCCAGCTCAGCCAGTTATATTTTAGTTAGAAAACTTGGCTTAGTATGAAACCAATGTCAGAAATATTCGGACAACATGTCCAGAAATATTTCACAAGAAGAGTCCTCCACTTCTCCGCTCATAACAAAATACCTTATTCCACCAGACTTGACCAACTGGAATGAGACAATTTACAACTACGTTGCCTCTGATCTGATCTAAGCGTAGTTCATAAAATCATCGACCCAAATGTCCTTCCTCTTAATGACTGGTTCACCTTCAACTGCAGCAATACAAGAGCATGTAGTAGATTCAAACTCAATGTAAACCGCTCTAAACTCAACTACAGAAAACACGACTTCAGCAACAGCAACTGCAGTTTCCATTGCTTTGACCATTTATCTAGTAAAGCTAAATCATTTGCCATATTACAGACGCCTCCAGGAATATCAACCCTATTCCCTCCATTATTGATTTATTGATTTATTGATTTATTGATTTATTGATTTATTGATTTATTGATATATTGATATATTGATTTACTGATTTATTGATTTATTGATTTATTGATTTATTAGATTTGTATGCCACCCCTCTCCGAAGACTCTGAGCAGCTCACAACAGCAAAGCACAGTACAAATCCAATTATTAAAAAAGAACAGTTAAAACCCCTTAATATAAAAAACAGTCATACACCCCAAACAATCCATACATATTTCTTGTTCTGCCTTTGAGTGCTTTGGAGAATAGGTTGACTCCCTCTCCTTTGTGGTGGCCCCTGAGATATTAGAAGACTGCTATCATGTCTCCCCTGGTCCTTCTTTTCACTCCAGGTGGGACTTTGAGATAGGATCTCAATGCCGTTGATGTTTGTAATGTCTTAAAACGCGTAAGATTAGCCCCACATTTTTCTAGAGAGAAACAGACAATATTTTTTTGAAAGAAATGCCTGGATTAAGGGAAAGCCAATCATTTTCATTGCTGCACTCTGACAGCAAATAGTCCAACATTCATTTAATCTTTATGCTGTTAATAAATTTTCCTGAAGCTACATTTGATGTAATTACAATTCTGATTATGCTGAATATTTCCATAGTTTTGATGGCTTTGTAAATCATAACCGGCTGTTTTTGTTCTGCTGAATGGCATCTTCACTTGGTAATTTAGTTGCACAGTATAAAATGGCTAAATGACAGTATAATTAACATTTATGTAGAGAAATCCACTGGATAGTAAATAACCGTACAGTGTACAAATACCCAGTTTCTTCCACCTTCCTCCTGGTTAGAGCAAAACCTGAGCTTAAGCCAGGGACCGTTTAATAATAAATTGATATGAAATATGAACTACAAACATACAAATCAGGCCCAAATTAGGTGGAGTTTGTGCGACCACACAAGTACAGAGCAAAATACCACAATTGAGCTCAACATTTTTGTTGTTAAGTGAGAGATTTGTTTACAACAACTTCTTCTTCTTCTTCTTCTTCTTCTTCTTCTTCTTCTTCTTCTTCTTCTTCTTCTTCCTCCTCCTCCTCCTCCTCTTCCTCATCTCCTCCTCCTCCTCCTTTGTTTTGGATAAAATTTTATTTTATTTTTTTTCCTTCCTTCTTTCCTCCTTCCTTCCTTCCTCCTTCCTTCCTTCCTCCTTCCTTCCTTCCTCCTTCCTTCCTTCCTCCTTCCTTCCTTCCTCCTTCCTTCCTCCTTCCTTCCTTCCTCCTTCCTTCCTTCCTCCTTCCTTCCTTCCTCCCTCCCTCCCTGCCTGCCTGCCTGCCTGCCTTCTTTCTTTCTTTCTTTCTTTCTTTCTTTCTTTCTTTCTTTCTTTCTTCTCTCCCTCTCTGAATCCTTTATTTAATAACTTGATTTTGACATTTCCGCTTGGACTAAATTTCTACTGGGCTCACAATAAAAGAAAGGAACGCTGTCAAATAAAACAAATGAAATTTGCTGGGGTTTTTACGTCCGTGCGGCTTCCAAATCTCTTTAGTTCTCTTTCCTTAATGCTCACACGCAAACAATCGTCCGGTGCTTGCTTTACCCCCCCTGAAACACGCTTGCTCAGGAGGGAGGGCTGTGTTGTTAGAAGATGGAGATCTGTCAGAAGTCCGATTAACTCCACCCCCCTGCTGATTTAATGTCTTTTGACATGTCCTTGATTATCCACATAAATGGTATGTTTATGTTTATAATTATGGAGAAGCTTTCAGTGCGCAGTTGCAATCATTCATTTGATGGCAGTTTTAAGAAACGTATTTCATTCTGTGTACATCAAATACGAGGTTAGGAAAGCTTAGGAAACAAAGTAGTTTATTTATACATAGAGAAACACCCCCCCCCCCATGGAGTGTGTCCCCTGTCCAATTGTCTTTCCTTTCTTTCTCCTATCTTATATATTCTCTTCCTTTCATATATCCTCTCCTCTAAGTTCACTTTCACCCTCATTTATATTATCACATGTCTATTTTTCTTCCTATGTATTTGTGTATTGGACAAATGAATAAAATAAAATAAATAACATAAGGGACTAAGCCTGGTCAGATTGATTTGGGGCCTCCTTGAATAATATCCCAAACTGAATTAAAGTAAGCTTCATCTGCCTGAAATCAATTATGTTAAAACAAGATTTACTTTGGAGAAGAAACATTTTGAAGGAGAACTGAGTTTCGTTCAGCGTCAGTTGATATATATGTTGCCTGAAAACATAAATCTGGGAGAAACCCCACTTAGCAGTAGCGACTGTGAAAGAGACCTCGGAGTCTGGATAATCAACTAAACATGAGCCAACAATGTGCAGCAGCAGCCAAAAAAGCCAACACAATCCTAAGCTGCACAAAACAGGGGAATACACTCCCAGACCAGGGAAGTCTTAATACCACTCTACTACGCCCTGGTCCGACCACACCTGGAGTACTGCATTCAGTTCTGGTCACCACACTTCAAAAGAGACATAGAAACTCTGGAAAAGGTGCAGAAAAGAGCCACCAACATGATTAGGGGACTAGAAAACGAAGAGAGACTGCAGGAATTGGGCTTGAATACCCTAGAGAAAAGGAGGGCTAGAGGGGACATGATAGCAGTCTACAGGTATACAAGGGGTTGCCACAGAGAGGAGGGGGTCACTTTATTCTCCAGGGCACCAGAGGGCCGGACGAGGAACAATGGCTGGACGCTGACCAAGGAGAGATTCAACCTGGAAATAAGGAAGAATTTCCTGACAGTCACAGTGGTCAACCAGTGGAACAACCTACCAGTGGACTTTGTGAACTCCAATACTCTGGACATTTTAAAGAGGAGATTGGACTGCCATTTGGCTGGGGTGCTATAAGGTTTCCTGCTCAGGCAGGGGGTTGGACTTGATGATCTTCAAGGTCCCTTTCAACTCTAACAATAAACAAACAAACAAACAAACAAACAAACAAACAAACAAACAAAGAAACAAAGAAACAAAGGGCTTTCCCATAGAATTGGTCCCAGGTAAACTGAGGCCATAGCTTTCAATATCATGTCACAATGGATACTTCCAACTACTTATCCTTGCATTCTTAGGGAATGTTTTATCAATAACACGGAATTTCACCCTGGACCACCAATAAATGTATCATTTTCAGGTAAGGCGGAGGAATGGTCCCTTAGCCCAGTGTTTCCCAACCTTGGCAACTTGAAGATATTTGGACTTCAACTCCCAGAATTATTATTACTATTACTATTACTATTACAGTACTATTACTATTACTATTACTATTACGATTACGATTACGATTACGATTACGATTACGATTACGATTACGATTACGATTACGATTACTCCTATTATTACTATTATTACAATTACTGTATTATTATTATTATTATTATTATTATTATTATTATTATTATTATTAGATTAGCGATGAAAGGCTGAGGTATCTGAGGGCGTGTCTGGCAAAGGGAAACACAACTCTCTGCACAACCTTGATATTACCTTTCCTTGAATCAAAGAAGTCAGTTTATCCATCTGAGACAGGTCTAGTCAGTTTCACCAAGCCGTCCTCCGGTGCTCTCAATGCTGAGTCTCCCCATCTTTGCCCCCGTTGCAACTTTCTCTCTCTGCTGTAATAAGAGTTATTGCCTTGCTTGGTTACTTTCCGACCAGATCGTTGCAAGATGACAGGGATGCTTTTGAAAACTGATCTGAAGATGCCGGATCAAATAATATTTCGGCAAGAAAGCAAGGTCAGAAAGGAGATCCCCTTGCCAAGGGAAACACAGGCTTTTATTTTTTAATTTTTGTGCTTTGGGGCACTCGACTTCAACAGTCAAAGCTTCGACATTCTTCTATGCACATAAATTAATCTTCTCCCCCATCCCCTAAGCTATGCTTAAGCGAAATACACATCCTTCAGACTGTTTTTGCTGAAAATCAATTCAGTCTTTGGAGCTAAATTCCAAGTATTCTTTTCAATTTACTCTAAAAGAGATCCTTTGTGCCTCGGTTGCGCAGTGATCCATGTTGAACACTGGATTGAATCCTAAACAGTTAGAATTTCACTCCGAACTCATCTCTGCCAAGAAACCTGAGTCCAGCCAATATAAAAATTACTATTTTAATGTTATTACTCCTTGGACATCTATTGATGCCATATACACACTCTGCTTTTTTTTTTAATGGTCCATAAGCAAACTGAAGTTAATGGTCCATAAGCAAACTGGAGTTGGTCAAGATCTACGGAAAAAAGAGACACTCTCAGCTTTCAGCTACGCTGGATTTTTACAATTTGAAATATTCACTGGGATAATAGCCAGCTTTTAGAGTGGTTAAATAATAAATAAATAAATATCCGTAGCAGCCAGCTACTGACCCTATCCCATTAAGAGCAGGCCTTAAAATAACTGTCCCCCAGAATTGCCTCCTTGCTCAGTGAGGGCATGAGTGACCGCTCACAGTCACTCATGCCCTCATCACCTCGAGGTTCGACTACTGTAACTCTCTCTACATGGGGCTACCTTTGAAGAGTGTTCGGAAACTTCAGATCATGCAGAATGCAGCTGCGAGAGCAATCATGGGCTTTCCCAAATATGCCCATGTTACACCAACACTCCACAGTCTGCATTGGTTGCCGATCAGTTTCCGGTCACAATTCAAAGTGTTGGTCATCACCTATAAAGCCCTTCATGGCACCGGACCAGGGTATCTACGAGACCGCCTTCTGCCACACGAATCCCAGCGACCGGTTAGGTCCCACTGTGGGCCTTCTCTGGGTCCCGTCAACAAAACAATGTCATTTGGCGGGCCTCAGGGGAAGAGCCTTCTCTGTAGCGGCCCCGGCCCTCTGGAACCAACTTCCCCCGGAGATTAGAATTGCCCCCACCCTCCTTGCCTTTCGCAAGCTACTTAAAACCCACCTCTGCCGCCAGGCATGGGGGAATTGAGATGCTCTTTCCCCCTAGGCCTTTACAATTTTATGCATGGTATGTCTGTATGTATGTTTGGTTTTTTATATTAATGGGTTTTTAATCATTTTTAGTATTGGATTATTACTGTACACTGTTTTATTATTGCTGTTAGCCGCCCTGAGTCTCCGGAGAGGGGCAGCATACAAATCCAATAAATAATAATAATAATAATTGGTATACATATAGTAAATACATAATGAAGGTTATAGAGGATATACTCATAGAAAAATATATCTAAGAAAGAAGAGAAGAAATAGGAATAAAATATATCAATGAAAGAATAGAAGAAATATAGGAAAAGAAGAATGGTATAGGAGATACAGGAGAGCAATAGGACAGGGGACGGAATTTGCGTTATGATTTTTCTAGCTGTACAGCTAAATGATTACAGAAGTCACTTGATTAAAGTCATAATTACTTCTGCGTGAAGTTGAGAACAAGGGAGATTTTTATTCAATTTTGTGCCTGGAAAAATCAAGCCGTCTTAATGTGTCAAGGGTATATCACATTTCATAGTTTCTTTACGTTTAGAAATCTAAGAGCCTGAGCTTTTAATCATTTTCATCCATGTGCCTTTGTGACTAGTTCTCTCTCCACAAATAATTATAACATATTCCCATGCCATACTTGCTAGTCATCCGATCTAGTGAGGCTGTTAGAATATTTTTGAATTTTACTTTATAATACCGGTATGATTTATTTAAAGACTTTATTAATGCTCGGAACGATGTCTCATTTTGCTTTCTTTAAGATCTCCTAGCCTTCTTTTTACGGTTCATAGGCCTTGACTGTTGCTTAGTCAGGGAAGTGAAACAAGGTGCATATTCCTAGAATAGTTTCGCATTTGATAAATAAACCTTCAGACCATTTGGAGGCTCTGGCATGGGTGGTCCTTGGCTTATGACCGCAATTGAGCCCAACATTTATGTTACTAAGAGAGACAGCGGTTAAGTGCATTTTCTACATTTTATGATTTTTCTTGCTACAGTTTGTTTGTTTGTTTATTTATTTGTTGATTTGATTTGATTATTTGATTTGAATGCTGCCCCTCTCCGTAGACTCGGGGCGGCTAACAACAATAATAAAACAGCATATAACAAATCTAATATTTAAAATAGCTAAAGACTCTTATTAAAAAAACAATCATACACACAAACATACCATGCATAAATTGTATAGGCCTGTGGGGAAAGGAATATCTCAATGCCTGACGACAGAGGTGGGTTTTAAGGAGCTTAGAAAAGGTAAGGAGGGTGGGGGCAATTCTGATCTCTGGGGGGAGCTGATTCCAGAGGGTCGGGGCCGCCAAAGAGAAGGCTCTTCCCCTGGGTCCCGCCAAATGACATTGTTTAGTCGACGGGACCCGGAGAAGGCCCACTCTGTGGGACCTAACTGGTCGCTGGGATTCGTGCAGCAGAAGGCGGTCCCGGAGATAATCTGGTCTGATGCCATGAAGGGCTTTATAGGTCATAACCAACACTTTGAATTGTGACCGGAAACTGATCGGCAACCAATGCAGACTGCGGAGTGTTGGTGTGACATGGGCATATCTTGGAAAGCCCATGATTGCTCTCACAGCTGCATTCTGCACAATTTGAAGTTTCCGGACACTCTTCAAAGGTCGCCCCATGTAGACAGCGTTACAGTAGTCCAGGCTTGAGGTGATGAGGGCATGAGCGACTGTGAGCAGTGACTCCCGGTCCAAATAGTTATCAAGTGAATCACTGCAGTTAAGTTACATTGTTAAATTAATCTTGTGTTCCCTTTTATTCTGTTTGTCAGAAGGTTACAAAAGGGGACCACATTGACACCCGCGCCACGGACACTGCAACTGTCATAATAAATGTGAGTTAGTTGCTAAGCATCTGAATGTTGATCATGTGGGAATGCTGCAGCAGACTTAAGCATGAAAAACAGCCATAAATCACTTTTTTCAGTGCTGTCGTAACTTTGAACGATCACTAAATGGACTGTAATAAGTCACATTGTAAAGGAGGGGCTGCTTTATATAACGTGTGCTGGAAGAAGGGTGAGAGAGATACAGAGGGGGGAGAGAGACAGAGATACAGAGAGAGGAGGGGGAGAGACACAGAGACACAGAGATACAAAGAGGGGTGAGAGAGATACAGAGGAGGGAGAGAGACAGAGATACAGAGAGATACAAAGAAGGGTGAGAGAGATACAGAGGAGGGAGAGAGACAGAGATACAGAGAGATACAAAGAAGGGTGAGAGAGATACAGAGGAGGGAGAGAGACAGAGATACAGAGAGATACAAAGAAGGGTGAGAGAGATACAGAGGGGGGAGAGAGACAGAGATACAAAGAGAGGAGGGAGAGAGACATAGAGACACAGAGATACAAAGAGGGGTGAGAGAGATACAGAGGAGGGAGAGAGACAGAGATACAGACAGAGGAGGGAGAGAGACAGAGATACAGAGAGATACAAAGAAGGGGAGAGAGATACAGAGGGGGGAAGAGAGACAGAGATACATTTATTGTTATTTAAGTGGTAAAACTTTCAAATACATCCTCGTATGATTACAAATAACAAATTAATTCTTACGAGGTGAAAAATATCAAATGAAAAAAATGTTTGCTTTCATATGAAATGAAACAGTTTCCTAGAGATCTGAAATCCTTTTATTTCCTACACGAAGCTGTAATATCCGGGTAGCAAAAATACAGATAAACCAGGATACTGAAACCTCTCAATGGCTTGCTACCCTAATGATTGACTGGGTGTGTGCAGACCAGATTTATTTTATTTATTTTATTTATTGGATTTGTATGTCGCCCCTCTCCATGGACTCGGGGCAGCTAACAACAGTGGTAAAAACAGCATGTGACAATCCAATACTACAACAGCTAAAAACCCTTGTTATGTAGTAGTAGTAGTACTACTACTGCAGATGTAGTAGCCTTAGCCTGTGTACTTTGCGCTGGCTCTTACAACAAACAAATGAACAGCAAATATTTTGTTAGTTGTGTGCCCGGGATTGGATAAAAGTCTGGTCCAATCTCAGCAGACACAAACAGACAAAGAAAATAACAAATAAGAGCTTAGCATCCTATCAAATGACACCAAAGGAATAAAATCAATACCTTCCCCTATCGTGTTAGCCTCAGCCCTACAGTCCTAATTACCAACCCAATCAGAGATCCTCATTATATCAGAAATACGCAACAAAGGTAGAGTATTATTTTACTAGGCTGGATTTTAAAACCAGGATAAGCAAGTATTAAACCCCAGCATCCCAATTAGCGGCCAGTGGTGTGGTTGGAATTAAATTGCTGAACCGATGCCCGGCAAGACAAAGAACAGACGAAAGATCAAGCCATATAATTAATAACCTTTGGTTAATTTAATTGGGATTATCTTATTTTAGCTGACCTTTTCCGATATGCACATTATTATTATTTTTTGCATGCAATAGAGTTTTTGAGTTTATGATAGGGAAAGAATTGGTATTGCTAGAATTACACCTACGCATCAAATAATCTGGCTTCGTATTTCTTCAATATATTGCACCGATCAAGCCAAAACTCTTCCGACTCCTTTCTAAGACTCCGGAACAGACCGCTTCCCATCTCCTTTACACTGCACAGTTCCTAGCCAATGATGGTTTAGCGTCACGAGTCCACATTGACATTCCTGGCTTCCCAGTTATTGGGGGCTTGTCCACTTAGAACGGAGAAACACAGGCGATTTGAGAAGGGAAGGCCGGGGGTCTTTCGCCTTATGTCGAAGTTTGCAAAAAGGAGTCGGATTCACAGTTTATTTATTTATTTATTTATTTGTCAAACAAGTATAGTATTATAGTACATATTAACATAAGTAAAACGTAGTAATAGAAAGGATAATAAGACAGTAGGACAGGGACATTAGGCACATAAGTGCACTTATGCACGCCCCTTACAGACCTCTTAGAAAAGGGGAGAGGTCGATTGTAGATAATGTAAGGTTGAAGATTTTGGGGTTGGGGGAAGCAACAACAGAGTCAGGTCATGAGTTCCAGGCGGTGACCCCTCTATTGCTGAAATCGTATTTTCTGCAGTCAAGTTTGGAGCGATTTACATTCAGTTTGTATCTATTGCGTGCTCTTGTGTTGTTGTAGTTAAAGGTGAAGTAGTCACTGACAGGGAGTACATCATGATGTATGATTTTATGAACAACAGTTAAATCAGTTCGGATATGACGTGGTTGTAAATTTTCTAGATTTAGCATTTGAAGTCTGGAGGAGTAGGGAAATTTGTTACGTGAGGAGGAGTGGAGGACTCCTTTGATGGTATTAATTTGTTACGTGAGGAGGAGTGGAGGACTCCTTTGATGGTATTAATATCTGATATGCAGTGTGGATGAGCTATATTCTGGAATAGGTCTTACAAATGTTTTGTATGCTCTGGTTAATAAACCAGTGTTTCTAGAGAAGAAGCTACGTAAGATTAGGTTTACAATTCTTAATGCTTTTTTGGCAATGCTGTTACAGTGGGCTCTAGCACCTAGGTCATTGGAAATGAGGACTCCAAGGTCTTTGACTGAGTGAGGGTCCAGTTTTACCAAGTATGAATTTAGTATTCGGATTCTTTTTACCAATGTGTAGGACGGAGCATTTGTTGGTAGAGATTTGAAGTTGCCAGTTGTTAGGCCATTCAGCTACATGGTCAAGGTCCTTTTGAAGAGTAGAAGTATTGTCAGTGGTATTAAATAGTTTTACATCATCGGCAAAGAGAACACAATTGCTTGTGATATTGTCACAGAGATATTTTATGATATTTTAACACAGAAGATTCTCAAAGCGAATGTAAAGATAAAACCAGAAACTTTTCTCCTGAGTCTAATGAAAAAGGACGCAGAGAAATAATTTGGAACTTTGATGTTATATATGTTGACGGCAGCGAGATTATTTTACACACAAAATTGGAAAGACACTGGTGAGTCCTTGCAATGGGTGAATGCTTGCAGGAGTTGACGGAATTAGCAGAGATGGCCAAATTGACTGCTTCGATTAAATAAATAATAATAATAATAATAGCTTTTGTTTCTACTTGGAAACCGCTTCTGGACTTTGTGCTCGAGGGAGACAAAAATGAAACTTTGATTTTGGATTTTACCGATTAGATGAGATGTGATAGGTTTGTTGTTATAGAAATGGCTGGTTAACATTATTATGTAAAAGTAAAAACTTGAGGTTTGACCTTACTGTCCAAGCCAGAATGCTTGGAGGTTTTGGCCTGCCACATTATGCTCTGTTGTTTCTTGCTGTGGGACCTTTGGGGGTGGGTGGGTTGCGTGCCACGACATTCCTTTTAGGTTCTCAAGGTCAGCCTTTGTTCAGCATCTGGCCGGAAGCTGCTGGGAGGTGCAGGATATGCTGGCAAAAGAGGTCTGGCTCAAGGGATGGGCTTGTGGGAGGAGATGCAAGGAAAGGAATTCTAACCCGGCTGGAGATTTTACCCTCGTAACTTTAGATTCAGGTTTCTCCAGTTATGCTAACATAGTTCTGATAATAAATGGGAACTTTGTAGAAGGTGAAGCTTTGGACTCTGATTTATGTTTCGGATGCAATTTGGAACACTGACAGCTATCTTATTCTAGTTGCATCAAAGGGAGTCAGAAGGCAACTTTTTTCTTCTTTCTTTCTTTTCCTTCCTTCCTTCCTTCCTTCCTTTCCTCCCCTTGACCCACACTTTTCCCTTCCCTCTTTCCTCCCCTGTTATCCTATTATATTCTTTTCTATGTTTCTATTATATAATATTAATTTTAAAAAAATACTCATTACCGCAAGACATTTGGAAAAAATATTTTTTCTTGTTTTTGACGTTTCGCTTCTCACCCAAGAAGCTCCCTCAGCTCAGACTCAATGTTGGGGACTGGAAGGAATTGTCCTCCTCGGAGACAGCTGGCCATTTGCATCCTTTCAGAGGGTCTTTGAGGCCACTTGGAGGTTTCCTGGAGTCTGCAATTCCCCCCCCCCTCTGGAAATCCATTCTAGACACAGACAAACCTCCACGTTCTTCAACAAGTTGTCTGAGGGGAATATACAGGGTGTGTTCCAAAAGTATGCAATTTTTAAAAAGTAATTTATTGAACAGATTTGCACAAACACTTAAAATTCTTCAAAGTCCTGTCCTTGGGCCTCTATACATTTTTTCCAGTGACTCTGCCATGACCAGTATGTACCCTGGAAGGAATCTTAGGGGACCTCTCGCAAGGTCTTCGCCACAGTTGATTGGATCTCTTCTATGGACGAAAAACGGGTTCCTTTCAGGGCTGGGAACATCTGTATAGTCTGGAGGACAGAAGGGAAAGGGGGGACATGATCGAAACATTGAAATATGTTCAAGGGTTAAATAAGATTCGGGAGGGAACTGTTTTTAATAGGAAAGTGAACACAAGGACAAGGGGGCACAATCTGAGGTTAGTTGGGGGAAAGATCAGAAGCCACATGAGAAAATATTATTTTACTGAAAGAGTAGTAGATCCTTGGAACAAATTTCCAGCAGACGTGGTTGGTCAATCCACAGGAACTGAATTTAAACATGCCTGGGATAAACATAGATCCACCCTAAGATAAAATACAGAAAATAGTATAAGGGCAGACTAGATGGACCATGAGGTCTTTTTCTGCCGTCAATCTTCTATGTTTCTAAATTTGGATATTACCAGGACCTTTGGGACAACCATGACTTGGATGATGGTGAATCTCTACAGATTTTTGCAAAAAAGAAACTAATTTTTATTAGCACCACGTTTCAGTAAATTATAACCAGAAGACGAAAGTAAACATTGGAGCACGTGGAAAGGGGGACCAAATTAATCCATTAAGCAGGCAGCTGGATTTGATCCTTAATGGACTGATTTGATCCTAACGTCACCTGCACTGAAAGGAAACACCTAACAAATAAATTGATAAACAAAACAGGAAATAAACTGAGTCCTTTTCCTCGGAGGGTCCTGAACTACGATAACAAGGTAATTTTCACCCTGGCTAGGAAGAAAGTAAATAATAAGTAGAAACTGCAATAAGGTTTTGTTACTGTCAGAGAGAATCTGTGACTGGAAACAAACTAGAAAGTGAAATATTATATCCTAAATTATTTATGTTCATCTACTCTGGCCAGTTGGTGGCTCTCGATAGATGCGGCCATGAGATCCAGGCTGGAGAAATTGAACTGACCAACAGAGGACAGCAAAGGATAGAAAAATGACTATCGGTGTTTCTTTACAACTGCACCTATTAAAATAGGGAGGAAAGGATAGCATGATAAGTTGGTGCAAAAATATCGGTAAAGAAATAGATATAGATACATGGGAAAATGTTTTGGATCTCAAATTGGAAAAATGACAAAATCAGTTTCCCTAAAAGAAAATCAAATTAAAATGTTCTATAGGTGGCACCTCCCACCAAATAGGATAGCAAAAATGTTCCCAAAAGACATCTCCACTATGCTGGAAATGTAAGAAGGAAATAGGTTCCTATTACCATCAATGGTGGATGTGTAGCAAAGCTAAGCTTTACTGGAAAATGATAGAAAGAATAATAAAATAATAATAATAATAATATATAATAATAATAATAATAATAATAATAATAATAATAATGCACTTGGGGAAAAGGAATCCTCAATCTGAGTATTGCATTGGCAGTTCTGTGTTAGCAAATACTTCAGAAGAAAAGGATTGAGGGGTAGTGATTTCTGACAGTCTCCAAATGGGTGGACAGTGCAGTCAGGCGGTAGGGAAAGCAAGTAGGATGCTTGGCTGCATAGCTAGAGGTATAACAAGCAGGAAGAGGGAGATTGTGATCCCGCTATATAGAGTGCTGGTGAGACCACATTTGGAATACTGTGTTCAGTTCTGGAGACCTCACCTACAAAAAGATATTGACAAAATTGAACGGGTCCAAAGACGGGCTACAAGAATGGTGGAAGGTCTTAAGCATAAAACGTATCAGGAAAGACTTCATGAACTCAATCTGTAGAGTCTGGAGGACAGAAGGAAAAGGGGGGACATGATCGAAACATTTAAATATATTAAAGGGTTAAATAAGGTCCAGGAGGGAAGTGTTTTTAATAGGAAAGTGAACACAAGAACAAGGGGACACAATCTGAAGTTTGTTGGGGGAAAGATCAAAAGCAACATGAGAAAATATTATTTTACTGAAAGAGTAGTAGATCCTTGGAACAAACTTCCAGCAGACGTGGTACATAAATCCACAGTAACTGAATTTAAACATGCCTGGGATAAACATATATCCATCCTAACATAAAATACAGAAAATAGTATAAGGGCAGACTAGATGGACCATGAGGTCTTTTTCTGCCGTCAGACTTCTATGTTTCTATGTTTCTAAAAGAAATAGTAAAACAGGAGATAGAAATAACCCCGGAATTTCACTTACTGGGTATAACCAATCAGAAATATAAGAAAGAAATTTTACATTTAGTTATTCATATTTTGACCGCGGCCAGGATAATATATGCGCAAAATTGGAAAGGGGAAAACATCCCCAAAGAAGAGGAAGTTATTAAAAAAATATTAGATTGCACTGAAATGGATATGATGACAAGACGGTTAAAAGATCAAGAAGAAACAGAATTTTATGAGATATGGAACAAAGTGTATATATGGATAAACAAGAAGAAATATTAAAAGTAAAAATAAACAAACAAATAAATAAATAAATAATAGTATTGTATTAGTAGAGATATGATTTAAGTGTTATGTTAGACTTATTAGGGATAAGATTTAAGAGTTATGAATTACAATGTATGAAGATTTAATATAAAAAGTTGAACAAACTTCTTTTCATTTAAAGTAATAAGTTGATTTTAAACTTTTTTGAATGTATTCTTTTTTTGTATTAAAATTTTACTTCAGGAATAAGCGGGGAAGATACAACCCCGTTTTTATGTTAAATGCATGTTTGTCAGTTTTGTCTATTTTTAAAAAAATTAATAAAATATATTGATAAAATAGGGAGGAAATGAATCAAAGGAGATGGAAAACCTACCTAAAAGCTATTACAAAATTTACACCTCTTCATTCATTTTTTGGGGGTTGCAGGTTGTCTATCTTCTCTATATTTCCTTTTCTTGACCTCAGTAGACCTCCGGTTTTATCTTTCTTTAGGTTACCCCAAAGTTTCCTGGATTCTCACTTTCCAAATACAAGACAACTCAAACCTGGAGGGTCATGTGACTGGGTGGGAGTGTCATAGAGTTGGCCACGCCCACCCAGTTTTGTGGCTCCCCGTGTGTTTTTTTCCTGTGGGAAATGGGTCGATATGTCTGTTTATTTAAGGTTGTGGAACTCTGACTTAGTACAATAAGACTTTTATTTGTTACCACTATTCATTCATCCAGCTCCTCCACCATGCTGTCTACAAGAAGTCATTGTTACTACTTCAATCTCTAGATGGCAGCAACGAAGCATAGAGAACTGTAACCGTGCTGCCCTCTAGTGGCCAATCTGTATTTTTGCACCCCAAATTTAATTTAAATACCTTAAAACCCACCTCTGCCATCAGGCATGGGGGAATTGAGACATCTCCCCCAGGCCTGTATAGTTTATGTATGGTATGCTTGTCTGTAAGGTTTTTTTAAATAATGGGATTTTAGATATTTTTAAATATTAGATTTGTTATTGTACACTGTTTTTATTATTGCTGTGAGCCGTCCCGAGTCTACCGAGAAGGGCGGCATACAAATCTAATTAATAATAATAATAATAATAATAATAATAATAATAATATATATAACAACAACAACAACAACAAAACAACAACAACAACAACAACAACAACAATAATAATAATAATAATAATAATTATTATTATTATTATTATTATTTAATGGAAGTGGGAAAAGGCAGGGTGTTCATAGGTACCTCTTGCCCACCATAAAACCAAATTACTGCAAGAAGACATATACTGCCGCTGGAAATTTATCCAAAATTCTCTTCTCCTTTGAAATCATTTTTATTGCCATGCAAATTATTCACCTTCAATGAATAATTAGAACAATGAAAGAACTGGGCAGCAAAATTATGATAATACAGCCTAATAAAAACCAACTTAAAAATGCATGTAAAATTCTAACGAAGTGGCATGCAGCATAATGCACCCTGGTCTTATGTAGTCATTTATTTGCATGCTTTAATAGCTGAGGCATGAAAGTTAGCTACTTGATATTGTAGACAATGATGGGTTTATTTTCTGATAAGAGAAAGGCAGCATAAATTAAACGGATTGCTCTGGCGTCCAGGGCCGCTTTACTTCCATCAGCAGTTCGTTGCTACTGGTATGGTAGGAGAGCAGCCGCCAGATTGCATGATTTGTGCGTGGCCGCTAAGGTGCTAGTCCTTATGGGCACCACCATCTTTTCCCCATATTTTTCCTTCGTGTAAAATGCGCAGAAGCTAAATTTTGCAAGGGGACTCGTGCACACGCAGGATTTGGGCGATTTTGAAGCAAAAAGCATAGCTGAAAACGTATGCACAGGAAATAAATGAATTGAGTAGGAAATGTGTTTTAAAATTTCTAATAACAACCCTTCCATCAGAGGACCCATATTCAAGGTGTCATCTCAGGAACATAGACTGAGTAGCCGTTGCTTTGATTTAACTGTGCGGTTCTTGTGTATCCTTTTGCAAAGTGAGTACATGATACCTAAAGACCTAATTTTATGAACGAAATCCATTTTACTAAAAAGAAGTATGTAATTTTGAAATTAACAGCATAATTTTTATATAAATTGAAATAATTGAACACAGCGTGGGGGGGGGGATTTATGTGCAAAATAAACCAATAAGCATCAATGCTTTCAGTTAAATTTTCTTTTCATTATGTTCAGAAATGTTCAAACTGGTAATTCAATTTATTATTTATTTATTTATTTGAGTTTTATGCCGCCCTTCTCCTTAGACTCAGGGCGGCTTACAACATGTTAGCAATAGCACTTTTTTAAACAGAGCCAGCCTACTGCCCCCACAATCCGGGTCCTCATTTTACCCACCTCGGAAGGATGGAAGGCTGAGTCAACCTTGAGCTGGTGATGAGATTTGAACCGCTGACCTTCAGATCTACAATGCCAAAGTTATTGAAAATGTTTGGAATTAGGGGCCTAGAAAAATTTATAAAGTGACATGCTTGAAAAACCGGGGGGCGGTGGCCCATTTATGAGCAAAATAAACCAATAAGCATCAATGTTTTCAGCTCAATTTTCATATCATTGTGTTCAGAAATGTTCAAACTACCAATCCCACACCATCTTTAGTAAAATTGAATGCATTTTGCAGGCAAAACTATCTATAAATTGGAAACAATTTCACAAAAACAGGGAGCGGCCTTTTATGAGCAAAATAAAAATATAAGCATTAATCTTTTCATTTCAATTTTCATTTCATTGTGTGCAGAAATGTTCAAACTAGTTTCCAAGTGAAAAAAGTTTTCAAAAAGACCAAATATAACTAGTACCTAAAATGAACAATTTGCGGTCCGGGTCAAATAGACCCGGGAACAGTACATGTGTATAGTGGTTTTGAAAATAACACCAGGGTTAATTGAGGTCCCACTGTAGGGTAGCTAAGCCTGAGACTCCGAGCTTAGTGTGAGAATTGGAAGATATTTTTTTTCCCCATTTGGAAACACAGCAATGTTTAAAACAATGGGTTGTGTGCAGCTGGCGCTCTTTTCTTCTCTGTCCATTTAGAGCTGCTTTTGGCTCGGTTCTCGGCTGCTGAAATTGAGCATAAGGAAGCAGGGCCATTAGAATATCTAAATATTTAATTACTAGCTTGTTTTCCTCTCTGACTGCCTTTCCTTCTATTCCCTTTTAGGTGAGCTATAAACCGAGGACCACCATCACCTAACCGCCACTCCTGGATGGACTTTACGTTGGTGAAGGGTCAGACGGGGACTCTTCTGGTTGAGGCACCCCGGTTATTCCATAGCACGGAGGCAGCATGGAGAAGGTTATTCTCTGGAACAGGAAAAGTGGGCTTGGTCTTTTCAGCCGGGAGACAGAATGCCCAGCAGATGGAGGTTATTAAATTACCCAAATCTACTTTCATTTGCATAGCTACAAGTTTGACAGAAAGGCTTCGTCCAACGCTTTCAAAAAAACAACCCATTGGCCTTTGTTTTCTCTCCGAGTGATCCAGCAGGTTTGTTTGAGTCATTTCAGTCCTTGGTGGCTTCAGGGTTCTGGACGTTAGTGGCGAAGGGTTCATAGGAAGAGATGGACGCAGGAAAGAAATGGAGGAGAAATTGTAAGATATGTAGATTTCTCTTACACGGATTTGATAATGCAATCACCTAGAATGGATTTCCCCCCATAATGATAAGTCCCTCTTTTCCTTAACGGATTAACAGAGTTGGAAGGGACCTTATAGGCCATCTAGTCCAACCCCCTGCTCAAGCAGGAGACTAAACACCATTTCGGACAAATGGCAGTCTGATCTCTCAAGTGATGAAGCTCCCACAACTTCCAAAGGCAACTTCTGTTGCAGTATAGCATAAAATATGTTAGAATAGGATTGTATTATAATTATATATATCTGGACCTCTAGCATAAAAATGCTTTGCTTATTATAATCCAGGACAGGAGGGCACTAAACTTGCCTAGTCTGCATTCCTGGCAATTACAACAGGGAAACAAGTTTACATCACTCAGGACGTTCTAGGATCAAAGGGGGAGATTTACAATTGCCTGAAGCATACACAGGACAAGAGGGTGATTAAGGAAGATTAGTTGAGATAAGGCAGAAGGCTTCATAGAAATTAGGTGTGAGAAACATCTGCTTTTAGGAAGAGTTTCTAGGAAATTGTTTTGTGACATCTGTGGGAATAGGAAGAACTCAAAGATATGTTTGAAGTTATGTTATTGGATGTATCACTTGACATGTATGTATAATTATCCCTATTTCCTTATGTTCCCAAATAAAAGGAGGTACATGGCTCTATAACCGTGTCACTTCACCCAGAGAGAGAATGTGTCCAAGTTTTCTTTCTAGGATTCGCGTTCGTGAGTGATCCCACACAGCTGGGTTGCACTTAGCCCCTTTTGAGGACATTGTCTTCACTAGGGACTTTGACAGCATCCACAAACTTCTGTTCCATTGGTTGATTGTTCTCAGTGCCAGAAAATGTATCCCTTTTTTTTTAGGTTGAATCTGTCCTTGATCAGTTTCCATCCACGGTTCCTTGTCTGTCCTTTGGGTGCTTTGGAGAATAGAGTGACCCTCCCTCCTCTCTGGGGCAGCCCCTCAAATATTGTAATACTGCTATCATGTCTCCTTCTCTTCACTAGATTATCCGCGCCCAGTTCCTGCAACCGCTCTTCGTATGTTTTAGTCTCCAGTCCCTTGATCATCCTGGTTGCTCTCTTCTGCACCTTCTCTGGAGTCTCAACATCTTTCTTATAGTGTAGTGACCAAAACTGGATGCAGGACTCTAGGTGTGGTCTTACTAAGGCTTTATAGAGTGGTATTAGTATCTCACTTGATCTAGATTGTATCCCTCTGTTAATGCAATTTAGGATTGCATTGGCTATTTTGGCTGCTGCTGCACATGGCTGGCTCGTGTTCGGCTGGTTGTCCTCTTGGACTCCAAGATTCCTTTCTGTTAGTACAGGAGTACATGTGTGTTAGGGATTGCCATTGTAAACTGCATATTGTACTTAAGTACATATATATATTGTAGTTAAGTACATATTGTATTTAAGTACAAACTTGTACTTAAAGGGTTAATGTGCACTCAAAGAGTTAGCATGTACTTGAAGAGTTAATATTCAAGGCTATTTTGTCACTTCCTCATTGAAGCTATAAAAGCTCATTATTTTGCTCTGTCGTTTCCTTTTACTTTACTTTTGCCTGAGAGAAAGGGGGAGTTGTATTAGCTTCGTGCTTGTATAAGCTTTGTGCTTTTATCTATCTTGTATTTTAGCTTTGTGCTTGTTATCTATATTGTGTTTTGCTTTGTGCTAATCTTGTAATGGCTCAGTGCGTATTATTCTGTATTTGCTTTGTGCTTATTCTGGATTGTTTATATTTTGTTTATATGTAAATAATACTTATTTAACTAAGTCTGTGTCTTGGCTTAATCACACATCCACGCTCTGTTAAAATTCTCTGCTCGGTATTGTCGAAGGTTTCATAGCTTAGCTAACCAGACAAGCCAACACTTTCAATCACTGCCATTAAGCCTGGTCCCACCCAATTTATATGTATTCGTTTGGGTGGTTTTTTTAAACTTAAGTATAGGACTTTACTTTTCTCTACATTGAATTTCATTTTGTAAGATAGGGTCCAGTGCTCAAGTCTGTCAGGATCTGTCTTGATCTTTTAGGGTGTCAGCTGTTCCTGCCAACTTAGTATCACTTGCAAATTTAGTGAGTTCCACTTCTATTCCCTCATCCAAGTCATTTATGAAGACATTGTACTGGGCCTAAGACAGAGCCTTGTGGTACCCCACTACTTAGTTCCCTCCAGGTGGACCTGGACCTATTAAGGACAATTTGTTGAGTACAGTTTGTCAGCCAATTGTGGATCTATTTGATGGCAAGGTTGTGTATCCCACTTTTCTCTAGCATACAAAGAAGTAGGTTATGGTCTACTTTGTCGAATGCCTTGCTGAAGTCTAGCTATATTGTGTCCATAGTATTTCGCTGGTCTACTAATACTCTATGACAGCCCTCTAAGTTTCTTTCTTGCAAAGACTGGGTATTTATTGGGGGGAAAACCCCTGAAAGTGTCTATGCATAAAAGTTGGGTGTCACCACTTGTCACATGGAAATACGTTATCAGGCTGATGCCATTTTAGTTGGGGTCTTTGGTCTGCCACGCTTTATGCTATTTAAAAAATATATTCTTTGCTGTGGGAATGTGCCTGGGGGCTGTTTGCATGTAGCCATAAACAAATTCTTTCTAGATTGTCAAGGTCATCCTTTGTCTTTGCACTCCTGCACCTGTGTGGAAGGAGATGGGAATTTCTACCAAGTTGGAAGATGGAGATTAGTTAATGTGATGGACTTGAGGCTGTGGGGACAAGGGCTTGAATTTTCAACTGGGTGGAGAAACTCCTGGGGACTTCAGATTAGGGTTTCTTCCAGATGTGTCAACATGGTTCTGCTAATAAATTGGAACTTTGAGGAATGCTTTGCCTCAGGCTATTGGGAACCCTGACAGTGTGGTTGATAGTTCAGGAGCAAAATAAAAACTGAATATACTGGTAGTGGGTTCCTTGTATAGTGAGCATTGTAGAACAGGGAGACAGATGGCCCAGAATGGGTGTGAGATGGTTGGATGAGGACTGGATTAAAGAAAATATTGGACCAGAACAGAGTAGAGGAGAACAACAGACAGATTAGGAGGTCTTCTGGTCCAATCCCCTGTTCAAGCAGGAGACCCATTCTAGACAAGAGGGTCTCCAATCTCTTCTTAAAGACATCCAGTGTTGGAGCACCCACAATATCTGGAGGCAAGCTGTTCCACTGATTAATTGGCTTGCATTGGCTGCCGATCAGTTTCTGGTCACAATTCAAAGTGTTGGTCATGACCTTTAAAGCCCTACATGGCATGGGACCAGATTACCTCTGGAACCACCTGCTACCGCCCGAATCCCAGCGACCGATAAGGTCCCACAGAGTTGGCCTTCTCCGGGTCCCATCGACTAAACAATGTCGTTTGGCGGGCCCCAGGGGAAGAGCCTTCTCTGTAGCGGCCCCGGCCCTCTGGAACCAACTCCCCCGGGAGATCAGAACTGCCCCCACCCTCCCTGTCTTTCGCAAACCACTCACTTATGCCGCCAGGCATGGGGGAGTTAAGATATTCCTTCCCCCTAGGCCATTACAAGTTATGCATGGTATGTTTGTGTGTATGTTTGGTTTTATAATAAGGGTTTTTAGTTGTTTTTATTATTGGATTGTACATGTTGTGTTTATTATTGTTGTTAGCCGCCCCGAGTCTGCAGAGAGGGGCAGCATACAAATCCAATAAATTATTATTAATTATTATTATTAATTGTTCCCACTGTCGAGAAATGTATATATAGATACAGCAGCACCGAAACCACCAAAAAAGGTTTCATAATTTCCTAATTTATTGAGACTTCTTAACTGTCAGCTATGCTGATTGCAAAAGAACCTGTGTTTATGCTGTAGCTCTTCCGATTTCAGTTTTATCTTCTAAAATTAAATTCACTATTTTTGTATCTGCAATCGGAGCTTTATTTGCAACGTGTAATTATGGGCTAATCAAGACATAAATTGGCAGCCCCTACCCCGATCTCTTACCTCCTCTCAATTTCTTTCCCACGTCTCCTTTGCTTTCAATCTTAATCTTAAGATGCTTAGTGGGAATCAGGTTCTTTTCCAGAACGAGAGAGGCAGCATTTCATTTTGTTTTAATTGACTATCTAAGTAGCTTCTCAAACTTAATTCTTTCTGGGCTTCTGGGAACGGGGAGAAAAACAGGCCAACATTCCTGCAATGAAAGGTTTTCGGCGCAAGGTTCTTTGTGTCTTTATTAAATCAAATTCCACTGGTGTTGCTCTCAGCTCAGCTGAAGCTGGACTGTACCAAGAAATGTCAAAATGCCACTCAAAGTTCCAATTTATTGCCGGAGCCATGGTGGCACCTGCACAGGTAAACCTGAATCTGAGTTTTTCTCCCCACTGAAAGTTCACACCCCTTGTCTCCCACCCACAAACTTGTCACATCGCCCACTCAGGTTGTGCCAGCATGGCAAGTCCTCCTTCCACTTCCGCCCAGGTGGGTATGCATAGGATGGCCTTGAACCCCTCAAAAGAATGGTTTGTGGCTGCATCTGCCCCCTCATGAAAATCCCCCCTCCATTAATTTATCACCAACTTCTACACCGTCTTGACACAGAGGGACTGATCTGAAATATGTCAATTATTTAGACCAGTGGTTCTCAACCTTTCTAATGCCACGGCCCCTTAATGCAATTCCTCATGTTGTGGTGACCCCCAACCATAAGTCTAGTGCCAATTCTCCCAAGAGAGCTTTAAGCTGATTGGCAGGAAGGTCAGACGGACACACCCACTGTACAGGCCTGATTGGTCAGATTATAAAAATAGGTTCCAAGGCGCCAGAATGGAAGCTTTAGTTCCTAACCCTATGGGAAATGTGTCTTTTCCCAAGGTCTTAGGTGACCCCTGTGAAACGACCCCCAAAGGGGTCCTGACCCCCAGGTTGAGAACCACTGATTTAGACAAAAGGGTGCTTTATGGGTATGGCCCTCCTGGAAATGTTTATCGAGATCCAAGGTTGAATATAGTTAATCAACAGCTTAAAATCTGAGCTTTCAGTACAGTAGGAAGAAAACAATATCTAACTGCTATAATAACAGGACGTCAAGCTAAAGGTTTGGTGAAGGAATTTCTTGTCAAAGGGAAAGGAAATAATCTTAGCTAAGGGATGCTTGAAGACACACCTGATTTAGATCTAGAATATTTTCCTACCCTCCGTCTAACTTGCCTAAATTCATATGCAGGAACAAGATGGAACAAAAACCAAAGCTTTGAAAACTTCCCTTTGGGGAGAAGGGACAACCAGGACCTTGGTGGAAATTGGTGGTCTGTCTCGTGGTTTTTAGGTGTTGTAAAACCAAGCCATGAACATCTTCCGCTGCCAGGTGAAGTTGTGAAGAAGAGTCATTCAGTAATATCTGGAGGACCATCAATTCTCTGTCCTCAGTGCACATATGCATGGGAAAATGATGATGGGAAAGACCACTTGGATCTGATTCAAGTGAGTTCACGTCAAATCTTCTTCTTCTTTTACTGTTTCAGATGTTGCGGGAGATACAACGTTCTGGTTCTCGCACTTCTGGTGTTCTGCCGGGGTCTCTGGTAGAATCCTCGCGAAAATTCACAGGTACAAATTTCAGACACACACACATTTGAAAAGTCAAAACAATGTTCTTTATAATGAAAATTGACTTAAACCAAGCCCTCTTTTGGTATAGCCAAGAGCCCTCGTCTCCAAACAAACTGGTAATTGGTACAAGTCCCTTATCAGTTCTGAGATACTTAGCTTGCAGCTGGGAGGCAATTCACAGTCCTTCTTCTTTCACAAAGTGAAACACACTTTGCTCTGGTTTAGTTTCAAAGCGGGGAAAAATCAGCACACAAAGGTCAAAGTCAGCAAAGCAGGCACGAAACACAACGATCAGATAATCCTCCACAATGGCCAAACCCACAGGCTGCTCTTTATAGCAGCCTCACTAATGACCACAGCCCCACCCAACCCCAGGTGGCCTCATTTTCTTTGATAATAATCTCTCAGTTGTTGTTGCCTATGCATCGCTCTCCGCATGCGTGGCTGTATCATTAACTCTTGTTCCGAATCCAAGGAGGAGCTAGATAATTGATCTCCTTCTGAGCTGTCTGCCACACTCTCCTCCTCCCTGTCACTCATGTCTTCTTGGTCAGAGGAGCCTTCATCAGCAGATTCCACCAGGGGCAAAACAGGCCTGCAGCATGTGGATGTCTCCCCTACATCCACAGTCCTTGGGGCAGGAGCTAACCACAACACCTCCCACCCACAAACTTGTCACATCGCCCACTCAGGTTGTGCCAGCGTGGCAAGTCCTCCTTCCACTTCCGCCCAGGTGGGTATGCATAGGATGACCTTGAACCCCTCAAAAGAAGGCTTTGTGGCTGCAACTCATCTCAATCTAAACGTTTCTCTGTGTGCACAACCTTGGTAAAGAAGGATTGCTCTGCTCGTACATTAACAACTGGCACAAACAATGCTGGCAATGGAGTCCCATCTGGCCCCGGAGTCCTCCTGAATGGCCTGGGCAGGTCGAGGCTGATGAAGTAGCTTTTCAAAAGGCATCTTGAAACAAACAGGCCGAACGGAAGATGGCCCAGCTCCCTCCATTATCACTTCCTTTCAGCTTGATTGCTTTCGCATCATCTATTAATCATGGGGGCCACCACCGCTATGGCAAAATGCACAATTAGGTTATAAAGATCCAGAGAAAACAAGGGGTGGATTTAATTAGTCATTTTTTATCCAGACGTCCAACGGGGAACCGGCCTGACAGTTCAAAGGGCTTCCTGGCTGATTAAAAGAGGGGAGGATCTACAGAGGGATGAGATTGGATGGAGCAGAGCCGCCGTTTGGCTCAAGTCATCTTGGACTGTTTCCAACAACACAACTTCCAGATGTTTGTTGAGTCTGGTTAATGACAAAATATAGTCCTTTGGGAGACAATATCTATCTCCACAGCAGTTGCTCCAGTAGAGAGCTTGATGATGAACATTGAAAGGCTGCCATAAAATAGTTGAACAGCTCTCTCTCTCTCTCTTTCTCTCTCCCTCCCTCCCTCTCCCTCTTTCTCTCCCTCTTTCTCTCTCCCTCTCCCACTCTCTCTTTCTCCCTCCCTCCATCTCTCTCTTTCTCTATCTCCCTCCCTCTTTCTCTCTCTTTGTCTTTCTTTCTCTCTCCCTCCCTCTGTCTCTCTCTCTTTTTCTATCTCCCTCCCTCTCTCTTTCTCTCACTTTCTTTCTCTCTCTCTCTTTGTCTCTCTCTCCCCCTCCCTCCTCTCTCTTTCTCTTTCTTTCTCTCTTTCTCCCTCCCTCCGTCTCTCTCTCTTTCTTTTTCTCTCTCCCTCCCTCCCTCTCTCTCTCTCTTTCTCTCTCCCTCCCCCCCTCTCTCTTTGTCTCTCTCTCCCCCTCCCTTCTCTCTCTTTCTCTCTCCCTCCCTCCGTCTCTCTCTCTTTTTCTATCTCCCCCCTCTCTCTCTCTTTCTCTCTCTCTCTTTCTCTCTCTCTCTTTGTCTCTCTCTCCCCCTCCCTCCTCTGTCTTTCTATTTCTTTCTCTCTTTCTCCCTCCCTCCGTCTCTCTCTCTCTCTTTCTCTCTCCCTCCCCCCCCTCTCTCTTTGTCTCTCTCTCCCCCCTCCCTTCTCTCTCTTTCTCTCTCCCTCCCTCCGTCTCTCTCTCTTTTTCTATCTCCCCCCCTCTCTCTCTTTCTCTCTCTTTCTTTCTCTCTCTCTCTTTGTCTCTCTCTCCCCCTCCCTCCTCTGTCTTTCTATTTCTTTCTCTCTCTTTCTCTCTTTCTTCCTCCCTCCCTCTGTCTCTCTCTCTTTCTTTTTCTACCTCCCTACCTCCCTCTCTTTCTCTTTCTCTCGCTCTCTCTTTCTTTCTCGTGTATATAAGCAGCGTTATATCTATGTATACTACCAATATGTACTTGACAAAATAAAATAGATAAATAAAATAAATGGAATATTGGTGAGAAAATACATTTAGACCACATTCCAATTGGATTTAGATTGGGTGAATCTTTTCCTTAATTGAAACACATGATCGATAGGATAGAAGGAAGGCACAAACTGAGAGGTGGAGCAGGTTCCAGTAGGAACACCAGCCTTATCTCCATTTTGCAGAGTTATTACAAGGGAGTTTCATTCCCTGAACAATTTCTTGGTCTGTGAAAGAAACATAGAGGAGAATTTATTCAGGCTTTGCTTTGTTTCTGATGATCAGCGCAAAAGGCTCTCAGAACAGACCAGGTAAGGAAGATGAGTAACAAATCATATAATTCCAAATGTTATTATCTAAAAGCTGCCATTTCACACACAGTGAAATGACATCCTCGAGATATATCAAAATCAGTTCTGGAGACCTCACCTACAAAAAGAGATTGACAAAATTGAAGGGGTCCAAAGACAGACTACAAGAATGGTGGAAGGTCTTAAGCATAAAACGTATCAGGAAAGACTTCATGAACTCAATCTGTATAGTCTGGAGGACAGAAGGGGAAGGGGGGACATGATCGAAACATTTAAATATGTTAAAGGGTTAAATAAGGTTCAGGAGGGAAGTGTTTTTAATAGGAAAGTGAACACAAGAACAAGGGGACACAATCTGAAGTTAGTTGGAGGAAAGATCAAAAGCAACATGAGAAAATATTATTTGACTGAAAGAGTAGTAGATCCTTGGAACAAACTTCCAGCAGATGTGGTAGATAAATCCACAGTAACTGAATGTAAACATGCCTGGGATAAACATATATCCATTGTAAGATAAAATACAGGAAATAGCATAAGGGCAGACGAGATGGACCATGAGGTCTTTTTCTGCCGTCAGACTTCTATGTTTCTACATCAATCTCGCAGAATTTCACTTAATTAAAAAAACACACGGTGACACTTTCCGTTCTCAAAATTCTGAAAAGAAGGTTTTAAAAAACAGGCAAAATTGAAGGCAGAATAATTATTGTTGATTTTTTTTCTTTTTTGCATGTTTGTTATGCAGTAATTTGGCAGGGGGAAGTAAATTACACTAGCTGAGGCAGACAATTGGACATACTTAATTAATTTTAACTTCATGTACCAATGGACTGGCAACCCAATCTGGCGTTTGGGATGGCTGCAAAATTTTGCAAAATGTGCTTCCGCCTCTGTTTCTCATGCCCGGCTGATTCGGTTTTTGGCAACAGGAGGAAAACAAGGCTCCGAGTCTCCTCCGAGCGGCTGCACAGTTCCTGGTTACTCGGGCTGCAATTCGGTGTTCATCTTTACTGCTCCTTCAAAGGTGGAGACCCGATTTTTAATTCAGTTAAAATATGTGTTTCTCGATTCTGATATGTTCCAATGGATTTCTGTGTATTTGAATCAATTATCTATTATTATTATTATTATTATTATTATTATTATTATTATTATTATTATTATTATTATTATTATTGCTTTTGTTGTTATCGGGAGCTGCCCCCCAGTCTTCATAGATTATTATTATTATTATTGTTGTTGTTGTTGTTGTTATTATTATTATTATTATTATTATTATTATTATTATTATTATGTCAGTACAACACAGCAAACGAGATCACTATGCTGGATTTCGTATTTCATCCCCAGTCGGGCGCTTCCCAAGCACCTAGGACTGTGTGATGTAGCGGCGAATTATGTTTGCCGATCCCAGTAAAGCGGCCTTTTGCAATTGACAGATGGAGATTTTGTCAATTCCGATGGTTTTCAAATGTCCACTGAGACCCTTTGGCCCTGCGCCCAGCGTGCCAAGTACCACTGGGACCACTTTCACGGGCTTATGCCAGAGTCGTTGCAGCTCGATTTTTAGATCTTCGTATTTCACTCATTAGCTGCTTCTCCTCAATTCTGCTGTCTCCTGGGATTGCGATGTCGATGATCCATGCTTTCTTTTTCTCCACAATCAGGATGTCTGGTGTGTTATGCTTCAGAATTCGGTCAGTCTGAAGTCGGAAGTCCCACAGTAGTTTTGCTTGCTCATTTTCAACCACTTTTTCGGGCTTATGATCCCTATTATTATTATTATTATTATTGTTGTTGTTGTTGTTGTTGTTGTTGTTGTTGTTATCGGGAGCCACCCCGAGTCTTCGGAGAGGGGCGGCATACAAATCTAATAAATTATTAATATTAATATTATTACTATTATTATTTAGATTTGTATGCTGCCCTTCTCCGAAGACTTGGGGCAGCTCACAGAATACAAAAAACAGCACAACAACAAATCTAATACAGTAATTAAAATTACTACTAATTCTTTAAATGTCATTTCATTTTACTCATTTCACCCATTAAGTCAAGTCTGCAAATGTGTGTTGGGATGACAGACAGTCCACAAATGAACCCAAAATTTGTGTGGCTAAGTGAGACTGTTATTAAGTGAATTTTGTCCCATTTTGTCCAAGTCTCCAGCTGGTTTCCAGGACTAAGGCGGGACTGGAACTCCTGGTGCCTGGAGCCTTCACCGCTAGACCCAACTGGCTCTCATTTTTAACACAAATTGAACGGGTCCAAAGACGGGCTACAAACATGGTGGAACGTATCAGGAAAGACTTCATGAACTCAACCTATCTAGTCTGGAGGACAGAAGGAAAAGGGGGGACGTGATCGAAACATTTAAATATGTTAAAGGGTTAAATAAGGTCCAGGAGGGAAGTGTTTTTAATAGGAAAGTGAACACAAGAACAAGGGGACACAATCTGAAGTTAGTTGGTGGAAAGATCAAAAGCAACATGAGAAAATATTATTTGACTGAAAGAGTAGTAGATGCTTGGAACAAACTTCCAGCAGACGTGGTTGGTCAATCCACAGGAACTGAATTGAAACATGCCTGGGATCAACATAGATCCACCCTAAGATAAAATGAGTCTACGGAGAGGGGAGGCATACAAATCTAATAAATAAATGAATAAATGAATGAATACATAAATAAATAAAATACAGGAAATAGTTTAAGGGCAGACTAGATGGACCAGGAGGTCTTTTTCTGCTGTCAATCTTCTAGGTTTCTATATTTCTAACATCTACCAGCAGAGCTACAAATATTTTCCACCATTTCTAGTTGACGATATCTATCCATCAAGTATGTTTGTGTGCACGTGAGTTTTTTAGGACTTTTAAAATCATGCATATGTTTTATTGTGCTAGGATTATTTGCCTGGGTGATTTATTATATTAATCCAATTAAAAGAAAATCCACTGGAGCAAAGCACCCAGGAGATTTATAGAGATCCACCACACGTCCCTCAGTGGGCAAAAACTTTTAGTGGTTTCTTCCAGCTTTTAGGGATCTGATATATGGACTTCATAATGTGAGATCTTAATTAACTGAAGGGAAAATCAGTGTTAATAATCATCAAGTAAGCGGTGCACCATGAAGAACTTTGCCATCTGGAAAATAACATCCCTTCCTTTCTCTTTCTTCTCTTAAGAAGGATTTTTTTTAAGGAACTGAGATTCTCAAGATGGTTACAGATGCATTCAGCTTTCAAGGCAAAATGACTACTTAATATATTTAGAAATAAAGGGGGACAAATGGGCTCTATTCATTTTCAAGTAGTACAAACAGTCTCCCCCCCCCCAATTCTGTCCAAACAGATTTATTCTGTACATTTTTTGGAACAAGGGGAAATAATTTCATTTTAATGCACATCTCATAACGTTTCTTGTCTTATTTGCTAGCCCATTGCATTATTCTTCCTTATGAGAATGTCACCCAGCTCCGATGAATGCTAATTTAAGGAGTGTTTTAAAAATAATAATAATCAAAAGATATGGAGGAAATAAATCCCTCATTTTCTGTAAAATGATATATCGGCAGAGTCGAGCAAGCAAAAGAGTGAAACACACTTTTTTATTTAGACTTTAAATTATTATATTTATTTATTTATTTATTATTTAGATTTGTATGCCGCCCCTCTCCGCGAACTCTGTGTGTGTGTGTGTGTGTGTGTGTGTGTGTGTGTATGTTTTCGTAGATTTTCACGGGTTTATGTATGTGGATTGTTCTGAGTTCGGGTTTTGCCCCGTGTAATAGACACTCAAAATATTACACGGGGCAAAACCCGAACTCAGAACAATCTACATATATATATATAAATCTATGAAAACAATATATATATTGGAACTCCAGCCTGAAGATGGTGAATGTGATTTCACCGAAACGTCGCATAGACATGCAAAACATTACACAGGGCAAAACCCGAACTCAGAACAATATATATATATATATATATATATATATATATATATATATATATATATATATATATATCCAACAGAAACACACACACACACACACACACACACACACATATAATGTACACTGAGGGCATCTGGCCCAAAGACAAATTCCTTATGTGTCCAATTACACTTGGCCAATAAAGAATTCTATTGTATTCTATTCTATTCTATTCTATTCTATTCTTCCTTCCTTCCTTCCTTCTTTTTCTTTATTTTCTTTCTTTTCTGTCCTCTCTTTCTTTCTCTCTCTCTTTTCTTTCTTTTCCTCCCTCCTTTCTTTCTTTCTTTCCTTCTTCCTTCTTATTTTTCTTTATTTTCTTTCTTGTCCCCCCCTCCCTTTCCCCCTTCCCTTTGTATGAAGGTGGTGTACTTACCATCCCTACCCCCCACTCTCCCCTTCCTGTTCTTTATCAGGGGGGCATGATCAGGTACCTGGGAGTTTCCACCCCCCTCCTTTTGGTTTGATAGGTTGCTGGCTATTTTATATTTTATACAGTGAAGCTTTTGGCTAGTAAACTATTAGAAATTATATGCTTATAACTTGTCAACTCCGTGTGTGTGGACCTCTTTCTTTGGGGGCTCATCATCGGGCGAGAACAAGTCCTAGGTTGCTTCTTTCTTTCTTTAATTCCTATCTGTTGCTTCTGGTCCTGCTTTGGAGGAGAGGTTGACACTGTCTTCTTTGTGGCAGCCCCTCAAATGTTGGTAGACTGATTTCATGGCACCCCTAGTCCTTTCCCCCAGAACTTTAAACTAGACTTTTTTCTTTCTTTCTTTCTTTCTTTCTTTCTTTCTTTCTTTCTTTCTTTCTTTCTTTCTTTCTTTCTTTCTTTCTTTCTTTCTTTGATTTTTATGCCGCCCTTCTCCTTTGACTCAGGGCGGCTTACAACATGTTAGCAATAGCACTTTTTTAACAGAGCTAGGCTATTGCCCCCACAATCCGGGTCCTCATTTGACCCACCTCAGAAGGATGGAAGGCTGAGTCAACCTTGAGCCGGTGATGAGATTTGAACTGCTGACCTTCAGATCTACAAGTCAGCTTCAGTAGCCTGCAGTACAGCACTCTACCTGCTGCGCCACCCTGGCTCAATCCTACCCAATTCCAGCAACTGTTCTTTATATGTTTTATCCAGTCTCCTAATCCAGTGTTTCCCAACCTTGGCAACTTGAAGATAGTTGGACTTCAACTCCCAGAATTCCCCAGCCAGCGAATGCTGGCTGGGGAATTCTGGGACTTGAAGTCCAGGTATCTTCAAGTTGCCAAAGTTGGGAAACACTGCCCTAATTATCTTCATTGTGGTTCTCTGCAGTCTTTCCAGAGCCTCAACCAAAATTGGATGCATTATTCCAAGCGGTACTTAATCATCGAGACATTGTCAAGCAACCCTAGCACTTCACGCAATCTCCATTCTATCCCACCGTTATGGCAGAATCCCAAAGCATAAGGCTTTTCCATGGGGGTGGGGGTGGGGATATTTTCCCAGCCCTTTTTACAATTCTGCCTACCACGTTTCTCCCTCCTCTTTGCCTCCCCCAACCCTTGGGGAACAGTCTCCTTGCTCCTCTTAGCAGCAGGTCCGTGAAAAATCGGCTCTCCCGCCAAACAAAAGAGAAACACGGGCAGACTTTGGAATTTGAGATCCAAGCAGTTGATTTTAAAAAATCTGGCTTTGCAAAACAGTTTGCTAATTAGCTTTCATCAGGGAAAAAAAAAAAAAGAAGCTCTCGCAGGCTGCCCAGGATGGGAGCTGCCTGGAGTCTGAGCGAGTTTGGTACAGCTGTGTGGAATATTAAAGGGAGAAAATAATGGATTTCCTGTGCATGTGGTTAGAAGCACAAAGCAGCCGAGCTGATGGGTAAATAATCAGTAAAGCCCTTTTTTTAAAAGCTGAAACCCACCAATTTTGGGGAAACTTACAGTTTTGGTATTCCTATATTTTATTCCTATATCTCTTCTATTCATTCTCTGTGTTCTGTCGGGCTCTCTGGTAGACTCCTCCCAAAAATGCACAGATACAATTTCAGACACACACACATTTGAAAATTCAAAACAATGTTCTTTATAATGACAATTCACTTAAACCAAGCCCTCTTTTGGTATAGCCAAGAGCCCTCGTCTCCAAACAAACTGGTAATTTGTACAAGTCCCTTATCAGTTCTGAGATACTTAGCTTGCAGCTGTGAGGCAATTCACAGTCCTTCTTCTTTCACAAAGTGAAACACACTTTGCCCTGGTTTAGTTTCAAAGCGGGGAAAAATCAGCACACAAAAGGTCAAAGTCAGTAAATCAGTCACGAAACACAACGATCAGATAATCCTGCACAATGGCCAAACCCACAGGCTGTTCTTTATAGCAGCCTCACTAATGACCACAGCCCCACCCAACCACAGGTGGCCTCATTTTCTCTGATAATAATCTCTCAGTTGTTGCTGCCTATGCATCGCTCTCCGCATGCGTGGCTGTATCATTAACTCTTGTTCTGAATCCAAGGAGGAGCTAGATAATTGATCTCCTTCTGAGCTGTCTGCCCCACTCTCCTCCTCCCTGTCACTCATGTCTTCTTGGTCAGAGGAACCTTCATCAGCAGATTCCACCGGGGGCAAAACAGGCCTGCGGCATGTGGAAGTCTCCCCCACATCCACAGTCCTTGGGGCAGGAGCTGGGCCAGAGCTAACCACAACACTCTGATATATTTTACTATGAGTATATCCTCTATAACCTTCATTGTGTATTTGACAAAATAAATAAATAAATAAATAAAAAATAAATAAATATGTTTGTTCTTGCCATGGATACGAGTTGGTGGAAAGAGGCAATGAGATATAGGATGAGAGAACTTTTTCATTTTATTTTTTATTTTATTTATTAATTTTGTCCAATACACAATAATACACAATGAAGGTTATAGAAGAATAGTAGATACGATATATGAGATATAGCAGAGACTATAGGACAGGGGACGGAAGGCACTCTAGTGCGCTTATATACGCCCCTTACTGACCTCTTAGGAATCTGGAGAGGTCAACCGTGGATGGTCTAAGGGTAAAATGATGGGGCTTAGGGGATGAGTTCCATGCTTCAACAACCCGATTACTAAAGTCATATTTTTTACAGTCAAGTTTGGAGCAGTTAATATTAAGCTTGAATCTATTGTGTGCTCATGTGTTGTTCTGGTTGAAGCTGAAGTAGTCTTTGACAGGCAGGACATTGCAGCATATGATCTTGTGGGCAATACTTAGATCATGTTGAAGGCGTCTTAGTTCCAGGCTTTCTAGGCCCAGGATTGGAAGTCTAGTCTTGTAGGGTCTTCTGTTTCGGGTAGAGGAGTGAAGGGCTCTTCTGGTGAAGTATCTTTGGACCTTTTCAAGGGTGTTAATGTCTGAGATGTGGTATGGGTTCCAAACAGAGGAGCTGTATTCGAGGATGGGTCTGGCAAACTTTAAACCATAAAAACAAAAATGGCTTGCGAGGGTGAAAGATATGGAGACATGGAGTAAATTGGGGTTGGTTTAAAGCAGATTTAGCCCATTGCTTTTCTGTATATCTATTGCATCTGATTATTATTATTCTTGCTTCCTTTTGGCACCTTGAAAGGAAGAATAGGAAAATGAAGGTCTTCGGTTATTCTTAAGTGCGCATCAGAAAAAAATGCAGAACCAACCTTGAACATTGTCATACAAAGGGAAATATATTTGATATGAGTGAATCATCCCTCAACATGAAAAGCCTACTGCCCCCCACTTCGCAAGCCCGGTTTTTCTCCCAAAGTATTTATTAATTTGCTTGTTTGTCAAACATGTATTGGATAGTAGTAGTTTGTATAAACATAACATAAGTAACAAAAAAGTAACGATAAAAGAGGACAGTAGAAACGTAGAAACATAGAAGAATGACGGCAGAAAAAGACCTCATGGTCCATCTAGTCTGCCCTTCTACTATTTCCTGTATTTTATCTCAGGATGGATCTATGTTTATCCCAGGCATGTTTACATTCAGTTACTGTGGATTGACCAACCACGTCTGCTGGAAGTTTGTTCCAAGGATCTACCACTCTTTCAGTAAAATAATATTTTCTCATGTTGCTTTTGATCTTTCCCCCAACTAACTTCAGATTGTGTCCCCTTGTTCTTGTGTTCACTGTAGGACAGAAACAGTAGGCATGCTGGTGCACTTAGGCTCACCCCTTACAGACCTCTTAGAAATGAGGAGAGGTCGACTGTAGACAGTCTAAGGTTAAAGTTTTTGGGGTTTGGGGAAGAAACCACAGAGCCAGGTAGGTATTTTCTGCAGTCGAGTTTAGAGTGGTTTACGTTTAGTTTGTATCTATTACGTGTTCGTATATTGTTGTGGTTGAAGATGAAGTAGTCATTAACAGGAAGGACATTTTGGTATATGATTTTATGAACTATGCTTAGATCAGTTTGGAGGTGAACGTAGTTGTAAATTGTCCAATTCCAGCATTTCAAGTCTGGTGGAATAAGGTATTTTGTTGTGAGCGGAGTTAAGAGTGGAGGACTCTTCTTGTGAAATATTTCAGGACTCTCCCGATTGTATTAATGTCTGTTATGCAATGTGGGTTCCAGACAAATGAGCTGTATTCCAGAATTGGTCTAACAAATGTTTTGTAAGCTCTGGTTAGCAGTGTAATATTGCCAGAAAAGAAGCTGTGTAAGGTTAGATTAACAGCTCTTTTGACAATGTTGTTACAATGGGCTGTAGCACATAGGTCATTGGATATGAGTACTCCAAGGTCTTTGACAGAGTGAGGGTCATCTAAAGTTCATTTTCTCCAAGTTTGTATTTTTTGTATTCTGATTTTTTTTCCCAATATGTAAGACAGAGCATTGGTTGGTTGAGATTTGAGGTTGCCAGTTGTTGACCATTCTGCTAATCAAGGTCCTTTTGAAAGGTAGCAGCATTGTCGGTGGTATTAAACAGTTTAACATCAGCAGCAAAGAGAATACAAAATACAGTTGCTTATAATATGATCACAAAGACCGTTTATGTATGAAGAGTGTTGGTCCTAGAACACTGCCTTGAGGGACATCACTATTGACAGGAGCAGGATTTGATATGGCACTTCCTATTTTGACTACTTGTTATCTGTTAGACGGTAACACAGTTATCCAATCATGTAGCAGTCCAGAGATGCCATAGGAATTTAGTTTCGGAAATAGTTTGTCATATACTACTGAATCAAAAGCTTTATAAAAGTCTACGTTAATTGCATCTATGATTTTACCCTGATCAAGTTGAGTGGTCCATATGTTTTTGCAGGGTAAGAGTTGCAGATTGCAGGATAATATTTTTTCCTGGAACCAAATTGTTTGTTGGGGAGTAGGTTGTTAGTTTCTAAGTGGGGTGTAATGGATTGGTTTATAATTGATTCCATGACTTTGCAAGTGATGCAACCCAAGGAGATTGGTCTGTAATTTTCAATGTTACTTGGATTGCCTTTTTTGAAGATAGGGATGACTGTGTCTAGTGACCATAGATTGGGTAAGGAGCTAGTCCTGAAGGATTTTTTTTTAAAAAAAAATGCTTAGAGGTTCAGACAAGGTTGTGGAGAGCTTTCTTAAGAAGTATGCACCTAGTCCATCAGGTCCAATAGATAGGGATGGTTTTAGGTTGTGTAATGCCTTTCTAACATTATCTTCTGTAAAATCGATTTGTGTTAGATCATTGAAGTTGATTGTGGTAGGATTAGGAAATACTGGGCATGAGCCATTGCTGATTACCAAGACTGAGCTGAAGAATGTGTTAAAGAGGTCGGCTTTAAGTGTGTCACTGTTATAGTCTTTACTATTCAGTCCTTTAAGGCAGTGTTTTTCAACCAGTGTGCCGCGGCACACTAGTGTGCCGTGAGACATGGTCAGGTGTGCCGCGAAGCTCAGAGAGAGAAAGAAAGCAAGAGAGAGAGAGAAAGAAAGCAAGAGAGAGAAAGAGCAAGCGAGCGAGAAAGAGAACAAGAGAGAGAGAGCAAGAGAGAGAAAGAAAGCAAGAGAGAAAGAGAACAAGAGAAAGAAAGCGAGAGCAAGAGAGAGAGCAAGAGAGAGAAAGAAAGCAAGAGAGAAAGAGAACAAGAGAAAGAAAGCGAGAGCAAGAGAGAGAGAGAGAAAGAGGGAGGGAAGGAGAGAGAAAGACATAGAGGAGGGAGGGAGAGAAGAGAGCAAAAAAGAGAGGAAGGAAGGAAGAGAAAGAAAGAGGGATGGAGAGAGAGAAAGGAAGGGAGAGAAAGAGAGAGAGAGAAATAGAGCGAAAGGGAGGAAGAGAGAGAGAGAGAACTTTTTTGTCCAACCTTTTTTTAGCCCCCCGCCCCGCCCCGCTCAATGTGCCCAGGGTTTCATAAATGTAAAAAATGTGCTGCGGCTCAAAAAGGTTGAAAATCACTGCTTTAAGGGGTGGGATGGACGTTGAGTCTTTGAGTTGGTTACTTACAAAGTTATAGAAGGCACGTGTAGACTTTGTGCGTAGAAAGTTTACTTCTTGATTGATGTGATAATTGGTGCATCCAGTCTTTATTTGGTGACACAGATTTTTGTAGCGGCTTTTAAAGTTTGCAACATAGCCTGTTGCACAAGGCAACTGGACTTTCTTCGTTTTCCCTTGAAGGTGTTTCCCTTCTCACCCAAAAAGCTTCTTGAGTTCTGGATGGAAGAAGCGAAGAAGATTCTTGGATGAGAAGTGAAACATCTTTAAAGAGAGCACCGAGAAAATGGTCCCACTGAAAAAGCACATCGTGAAAACCCCCATGACCTGCATGATGGAGAATCCTGCAGACTATCAAGCCCATCTTTTCTTCCTTGATCTCAGAGGTAGATCAAGACATTTGGTTGAAGAGACCACTTGGTCCCTCTGTTAAATCACTGCATCCGAGACTTCTGTTGATCCATAACACGTTTATTCAATAAAACACAACGAGCAAGCGTTCTCCTGAAAAGCAACTCCCAACTAGGGCAACAGCTAACCCGTTGCCCTATTTATATCTTTTCTTAAGCGCGGGCTTTCTAACTGACAACCGTTTAACTTTGGCGGCAACTTACATTTAGCCGCGTCTTGACCAATCAGATAATTTCTTCAATTATTTAAACGAACACAACACCCTCTATGAGCCATTTCACAGAATGTATCTGGATCAGTGGGATTTCAATTTCAATGTTTGGGGCATTTGAAATCTGACAAAGGAGATTTTTATATGAAAAATGAAAAGATTTGGGAAGAACGTTGAAGAATGCTGCTCTTTAATAGTGCCATTTATCATCTTTATTGTGCAAAATAATAAAAAAGGAGTTCGTTTTCATTGCCTTCCAGTGTGATTTCTGACACAGCTGTGTTTCCTTGGCAGAATGATGAGAGAATAGACTTTTGCATCCTTTCTCGTTAAAACTTTTCCAGATATGAGAATCTTGAGATGAGGCTCTTGTTGGAAACAACATAATTTCGAGGGAGGATTCTTCAGTCTGGCTCCAACCTTGATTGAGACTGGAGTCACCAGACAGTTACTTGTCTAGACTAGAAGACCTCCAAGGTCCCTTCCAATTCTGTAATTCTGTTATTCTGAATACTTGGAAAACATTTTAGTATCAGAGAATCTTCTTCTCTCAGTTGCTTTTAATGGTGATCATTTCTCTTCTCCATCTGATCCTCTCTCACACAACTGCAACAATATCGCCAAAAAAGCCTCTAGAGTTGTCAACCTGATCCTACGCAGCTTTTGCTCAGGCAATCTCACTCTACTCACAAGAGCCTACAAAATTTTTGCCAGACCCATCCTAGACTACTGCTCATCTGTCTGGAACCCATACCACATCTCAGACATCAACACCCTTGAAAACGTCCAAAGATATTTCACCAGAAGAGCCCTTCACTCCTCCACCCGAAACAGAATACCCTACGAAAATAGACTAACAATCCTGGGCCTAGAAAGTCTAGAACTACGGCACCTAAAACATGATTTGAGTATTGCCCACAAGATCATATGCTGCCATGTCCTACCGGTCAATGACTACTTCAGCTTCAACCGCAACAACACAAGAGCACGCAACAGATTCAAACGTAATCCGAACCGCTCCAAACTTGACTGTAAAAAATATGATTTCAACAATCGAGTTATTGAAGCGTGGAACTCATTACGGACTCAATAGTGTCAACCCCTAACCCCCAACACTTCTCCCTTAGACTCTCCACGATTGACCTCTCCAGATTCCTAAGAGGCCAGTAAGGGGCATACATAAGTGCACTGGTGTGCCTTTCGTCCCCTGTCCAATTGTCTTTCCTCTCTTTCACCTATCATATATATTTTCTTCCTTTCATATATCCTCTCCTCTAAGTTCACTTTCATCCTCTTTTATATTATCACATGTCTATTTTTCTTCCTATGTATCTGTGTATTGGACAAATGAATAAACAAACAAACAAACAAACAAACAAACAAATAAATAAATAAATAAATAAACTGTCCAAACTCCATTGGCTGTAGTCATGTTTCCAACACAGCAAAAATCACCATGGCAACTCAGCTTGATGTCAACAAGAGAGGTTATGGTCCATGTCAAGGATGCATAATTTTACACGGAGAAGAAAGGAAGCCTTACAAAGGGTGCCTCCTCATCTTGTGGCCCCATTAGAACAGAGCTCACTGTGGATCACCCATCCTGTGCATAGAATAATCTATGTCTATGAAAGCCTTTGCATTATTGGGCAATGAAGATGAGATGACAAGGATAGATACGCATTGGATGGAGGTCTTGTAGTGGCTGGGTTCTGGAAGGGATATTTCATATTCCAAACTGTTTTCAGATTACAGACAGCTTCGTATTTTATTAAAAAAACCTACCAGGAGCTAAATAAAGAACACATAATTCCAGTTCTCTTCAAGATCCCCCCAGGCTTTTTAGATACATCAAAAGCTTAAACTGGGGAGAATTTCTAAAGATTTAAAGCAATGAAAACAGTGTCTTCAACCTCTACAAATTCAATTTAGCTTTTAACCTTCAACAAAATATATGCAGAAATGGGTGGAAATTTTGTGTTCATCAAAGAACGGGATTCCAAGAAGCCACAAATACAGCAGGTGAAATGCACATGAAGTAGATAAAAGTATGTTGTGTATATACAGGGTGTGTTCCAAAAGTAATGCAATTTTAAAAAAGTAATTTATTGAACAGATTTGCACACTTAAAATTCTTCAAAGTCCTGTCCTTGGGTCTCTACACATATTTTCCAGTGACTCTGCCATGACCGGTACACGCCCTGGAAGGTGTCTTCGGGGACCTCTTGCAAGGTCCTTCATCATGGCTGATTGGATCTCTTCTATGGATGAAAAATGGGTTCCTTTCATGGCTGGGAACAAAAAGAGGTCTGCTGGAATGATGTCAGGACTATGGGGTGGGGGGCACGAATCCCAGCGACCGGTTAGGTCCCAAAGAGTTGGCCTTCTCCAGGTCCCGTCGACTAAACAATGTCGTTTGGCGGGACCCAGGAGAAGAGCCTTCTCTGTGGCGGCCCCAACCCTCTGGAACCAGCTCCCCCGGAGATCAAAACTGTCCCCACCCTCCTTGCCTTTCGTAAAGTTCTTAAGACCCATCTCTGCCGTCAGGCATGGGGGGAACTGAGACATCTCCCCCAGGCCTATAAAGTTTATACATGAATGTTTGTGTGTGTGTTTGCTTTTAATAATGGGGTTTTTAGTGTGTTTTAAATTATTAGATTTGTTCTTACATTGTTCTTGTTATTATTGTGAGCCGCCCCAAGTCTACGGAGAGGGGCATACAAATCTAATAAATAAATAAATAAAATAAATAAATAAATAAACGGCGCCTGGTGTTTGGCCAGGAACTCGCAGACTCGTAGTGCATTGTGGCCAGAGTTATTGCAGTGGTGTAGTTGTGTGGTCTAGTCAGTAAAAGACACAATCTTACTATTTAACAAAGTACTATTTACATAGATACAACACAAAGTAGCAAAAGATGAGAAACTGCACACAGCCGCACACAGCTAAGAATATATCAAAGAAAACTCCACCCCACAGGGAAAGGTACTGGCGCCCTCTTCTGGCCAAACCAGTCAAGCTCTTAAAGATATATTACAACTTTACAGTTGTAAACTACCATTGGTAGTTTAATACATGGCGACCCCAAAACAGGTGAGCATCGTGTACTAACAACCTCCCCGCTTGAGTTGACAATATAATTTACATTTAATACAGTTACATTTACTGTTTCAGGTTGTACCTAGTACAATTCTCAACATGTAGTTTAGCTCCTTGTGCCTTGGTAAAATTGTCAGCTATGTTATCTGTATTCTGACAGTACTCAAGCTTGATCATCCCATTTTTTACACACTCTCTTACGGTCAGGAACTTTAAGTCTGTGTGTTTCGATCTTGTCTTGACATCTCTCCCTTTTGCCATACTTAAAGTTGACTGATTTTCTTCATACACAAAAATAGACTTATGGCACTCTATACCTAAGTCAAACAGCAACTGCCGATATACCATTAAAGAGCCGGGGTGGCACAGCAGGTAGAGTGCTATACTGCAAACCACTGAAGCTGACTGTAGATCTGAAGGTCAGCAGTTCAAATCTCATCACCGGCTCAAGGTTGACTCAGCCTTCCATCCTTCTGAGGTGGGTAAAATGAGGACCCGGATTGTGGGGGCAATAGCCTGGCTCTTGTTAAAAAAAAAGTGTTATTGCTAACATGTTGTAAGCTGCCCTGAGTCCAAGGAGAAGGGCGGCATAAAAATCGAATAGATAGATAGATAGATAGATAGATAGATAGATAGATAGATAGATAGATAGATAGATAAATCTGTGCATAACTGTGACAGACTAGCAAATTCGGCCTCCATCGTAGACAGACTAAGGTGTTGATGTCTCATTGGCTTCCATCCTACCAAGGCTCCACTAAAAGAAGAGCTAAACCAGACGTAGACTGGATCCAGTCTTAATCTTATAGACCCAGCGAGATCCTACTAAATGCTCTCCAGGAGGCAACTGGACTTCCTCATAAACACCCAACTCCTTCATTGCAGCCAATTCGTTGCAGCTTAACCGAGTGATAACCCTCTGGTCAGCGTACAGGTTTTGCAACCTTCAAATCACACAAACTCGCTGGTGTGTTACATATTTGGGGTCATTAAACTCCTGAGGAGTTCAGGTGGGGAATGATCCACCATGCTCGTTTCCATGGAGACCCTCTCTCAGTGGGGAAACAAAGGCAGGCCGCCTCCCCTCCGTGTTAGTTATGTTCCACCTCCGACACCAGGAGGGAAAACACAGGTGAGCTGAAACCAAGAGAAGAGGGGGGAGACGAGGTTGAGGAGGAATCTCAGGAAACAGCTTATTAACCTTCATGTTATGTCCCCAGAGAACTGGTTTGGCAGGGCATTATTTTTAATGGCGCAATTGCAAATGGGAGGATTAAGGCAAATTTGTTAAATCCGTTCAAATCTGCTTTAAGGCATCAACTGTATGCAAGATATGAAACCAAGAAAGCAGCACCACTAAAAGGAAGGATAGAGAAAGGGAGGGAGGGAGGGGAAAGGAAAAGAAGAAAGAAAGAAAGAAGGATGGAAGGAAGGAGAAAGAGAGAGAGAGAAAGAGAGAGAGAGAGAGAAATAAGGAAGGAAGGAGGGAATGAGGGAGTGAGGGAGCGAGGAAGGAAAGAAAGAAGGAAAGAAAGAAAGAAAGAAGGATGGAAGGAAGGAAGGAAGGAGAGAGAGAGAGAAAGAGAGAGAGAGAAATAAGGAAGGAAGAAGTCAATGAGGGAGGGAGCGAGGAAGGAAAGAAAGAAGGAAAGAAGAAAAAAAGAAGGATGGAAGGAAGGAGAGAGAGAGAGAGAGAAAAGGAAAGAAAGAGAGAAATAAGGAAGGAATGAGGGAATGAGGGAGGGAGCGAGGAACTAAAGAAAGAAGGAAAGAAAGAAAGAAAGAAGGAAGGAAGGAAAGAAGGGAAAAAAGAAGGATGGAAGGAAGGAAGGAAGGAGAGAGAGAGAGAGAGAAAGAAAGAGAGAGAAATAATGAAGGAAGAAGGGAATGAGGGAGGGAGCGAGGAAGTAAAGAAAGAAGGAAAGAAAGAAAGAAGGATGAAAGGAAGGAAGGAGAGGGAGAGAGAAAGAAAGAAAGAAAGAGAGAAATAAGGAAGGAATGAGGGAATGAGGGAGGGAGGGAGCGAGGAACTAAAGAAAGAAGGAAAGAAAGAAAGAAACTAGCATTATTAAGTTCCTGATGGTGCGGTGGTTAGAATGCAGTACTGCAGGTTCCATCTGCCGACTGCCAACTGCTAGCAGTTCAGCAGATTGATCCTGACCAGCTCAAGGTTGACTCAGTTTTCCATCCTTCCGAGATGTAAAATGAGGTAAAATGAGAATCCTCATTGTGGGGGGCAATAGGTTGACTCTGTAAACAGCTATGTGAGGACTGTAAAGCATTGTGAAGCAGGATATAAGTCTAAACACTATTGTCATTGCATGGCTCAGGGAAAATAAAGAACAGATGGCAAAGCCCTTCCTTCCTTCCTTCCTTCCTTCCTCCCTTCCTTCCCTCCTCCCTCCCTCCCTCTTTCTTTCCTTCCTTCCTTCCTCCCTCCCTCCCTCCTTCCTCCCTCCCTCCCTCCTTCCTTCCTCCTTCCTTCCTTCCTTCCTTCCTCTTTCTTCCTTCCTTCCTCCCTCCTCCCTCCCTCCCTCCTTCTTTCCTCCCTCCCTCCTTCCTTCCTCCCTCCCTCCTTCCTTCCTCCCTCCTTCCTTCCTCCCTCCCTCCTTCTTTCCTTCCTTCCTCCCTCCCTCCTTCCTCCCGTCCCTCCCTCTTTCCTTCCTCCCTCCCTCCTTCCTTCCTTCCTTCCTTCCTCCCTCCCTCCTTCTTTCCTTCCTCCCTCCCTCCCTCCTTCCTTCCCTCCTTCCTTCCTCCCTCCTTCTTTCCTTCCTTCCTCCCTCCCTCCTCCCTTCCTTCCTTCCTTCCTTCTTCTGGATATGGTTGCATGGAATGCAATCTGAAGAAGTCTAGCCAATGACCTGCACATTTGGAGGGGATCCCACAATTGTCCATGTACGCAGAAGAAGTTGAATTTGTTTGACAGAAGATCTTACTTTTTCCTAATTATTGTGTTACCAAAGGAACATCTCCCGTGCCTTCCCTGCTGTGACAATCCCATCATTCAGTTTTGACATATGCCACCTTCTGTGATGGATCGATTCTTGCTCCAGTGATGGTGTTTCAATGGGCAATTGAAGAATGGACACCCCCAACTTGGCTTTAATTACTGCCACCACTGTTGACATTCAAAATCCAACATTTTCAATTTCATCTTTTACCTGTCATAACTCTTCCATTCTAATCTGACGGGTTTTTTAAAATGACGTTTTCTTTCTTGTATTTGGCACAAGAGTGCGGCACCTGTCAATTCTGCAGCAAAGGCCCACACCTACATTTGGGGGCTGCCATACTGGAAAAAAACATCCTCATTTCTTTCTAAGTGCCAGTGACTCAAATCATTACAGTTCATTGGTTTAAAATATATATATGTATTTATCTCCATCCATCTTCCTGGCTCTGGGAGTCTTATGAAAATCTGCTTGTCAACTTCACTGTCAGGATACGAAAGTTGTTTATATTATGGCGAAGGAGGAACCAGAATGTAAAACTTCTATTTGCTGTTGCTTCTTTTCTTTAAACACCAGCCAATGATTGTACATTGTTTGCTGTTTTCACTCCCTTCCTTCCTCTCTTCTTTCTTTTTCTTTTTCTTTCTTTCTCTCCTCTTTCTTTCTTTTTCTTTCTCTCTCTCTTCCTTTTTCTCTTTGTTTTTCTTTCTCTCTCTCTCTTTCTTTCTATCTCTCTCTCTCCCCCTCGTTTTCTCTCTCTCTCTCTCTCTCTCTCTCTCACACACACACACACACACACACACCTGGTGTTGGTACTATGTACATAACTGGTAGGGTTGGGCAATATATAAGCAAACAATCAATGTATGTTTAAATGAATTATAACACTATAGCTTTAAGAGTTAGTGTTGCAGTTATCCACAAGAGGGAGCCAGAAGCATCACATATAGCCTGTTACCCCCCCCCCCCTCTCTCACACACACATACACACACACACACCTGGTCTGGGCACAAATTATCTGTTGTTACAGAAGTTTTCATTTGCCTCTATAATACATCTGATACTAATCAGTACCCTATCTCTCAACTACGTAAAGCCTATGCATATTTACTTGGCAGTAAGGCTACTCTCTTTCTCAGTGAAACTTAGTAAATACACATAAGAACCTAAGAAGAGCCCTGCTGAATCAGTCCAAAGCCCTTCGAGTCCAGCATTCTGTGTCCCACAGTGGCCCCCAATTGTCCAGGGGGATCTTGAGCAGAAAGAGAAGGCAAGACCCTCCCTTTCCCCTGACCCCCAACAAGTGGTACTCAAGGGAATTGCAGGGAGGCAGCTAGCTCCATCATTTAATAGGCTCTAAGTAAAATTTCTACACAGTCCCACAGAGTTGGCCTTCTCCGGGTCCCGTCGACTAAACAATGTCGTCTGGCGGGACCCAGGGGAAGAGCCTTCTCTGTGGCGGCCCCGACCCTCTAGAACCAGCTCCCCCCAGGGATCAGGACTGCCCCCACCCTCCTTGCCTTAGCTGAAGGAGCCTGCAGTGCTGCCCTTCAGCCCTATGGCATAGGACCTCCTTCTTGAGCAGAGGGCTGGACCTTCCAAGTCCTTTCCAAGTGTGTCATTCTGAAGAGACCCCCATTGTAAGGTCACGCTGAAGCAATGAATAAGCTACTTCGGCCTCCTTTGGAAAGGAAAATGCTTTGTAGGGTGAGTTCTTTTTCAATGGGTGGACATTTGCCAAGGACAGGCCCTCAAGCCCAGCTAAGGCTTTGTTCCCTGGACAAGACCAGATGAAGATAAAGGCAGCTGGGACAAGAGTTTGCTTTGAATAGAGCACAAGAGAAGAACACAATGACAGCGGTTGTGAAAGTGGCTCTGGAAGTCATCCAAATCTCTTTGTCTGCTGCTTCAGTAAACACCACTATCTCAATAGAAGGGTGACCTCTTCGAAGCTGTTAGCTCCATCTTCCCGTGGGGGACTAGAAACACTAGGAACAACACAATAACAGAGTTGGGAGGGACATTGAAGGTTTTATGTTTATTTATTTTATTTATTCTTTGTCCAATATACAATACATATGGAAGAGAATAGACATTAAGTAATATATATGACGATAGAAAGTAAAAAGAAGAGAAGTAGATGGGAGGGAGAGAATATATATGATATAAGAGATAAGGAAGAGAATATATATGATATATATATATATATAGATAAGGAGAGAATATATATGATATATGAGATAAGGAACGACAATTGGACAGGGGACGATAGGCACGTCAGTGCACTTATATGCCCCTTACTGGCCTCTTAGGAACCTGGAGAGGTCAATCGTGGAGAGTCTAAGGGAGAGTGTTGGGGGTTGGGAGTTGACACTATTGAGTCCGGTAATGAGTTCCACGCTTCGACAACTCGATTGTTAAAGTCATATTTTTTACAGTCAAGTTTGGAGCGGTTAATATTAAGTTTGAATCCGTTGCGTGCTCTTGTGTTGTTGCGGTTGAAGCTGAAGTAGTCGTTGACCGGAAGGACGTTGCAGCATATGATCTTGTGGGCAATACTTAAATAGTGTTTTAGGCACCGCAGTTCTAAGCTTTCAAGGTCTTCTCGTACAACCCTCCCTTGTCCAGAGAAGTGACAATATATCTTTTCACAGAAATGGCTGTCTAACCTCTTCTTAAAAACCTGCAGTGATGCACAACTGCTGAAGGCAACTCGTTCAACTCATTAATTGATTAATTAATCAATTAATGAATCATTACTTAACTGATTAATGCTGTATGAATCCCAGCATCCGGTTAGGTCCCACAAAGTCGACCTTCTCCAGGTCCCATCAACTAGACCAGTGTTTCCCAACCTTGGCAACTTGAAGATATCTGGACTTCAACTCCCAGAATTCCCCAGCCAGCATTCGCTGGCTGGGGAAATTCTGGGAGTTGAAGTCCAAATATATTCAATTTGCCAAGGTTGGGAAACACTGAACTAGACAATGCCTAGGGGAAGAGCTCACTTTCACTGAGAACTTTATTAATTCTCCTCTCCCTCCAGAGACACACACAAACACACAGACACAACTTCACGTCGTATGACACCAGCAAAGTCTTCATAAGCTTGACAGTCTATCGTTTTAAAATTATTTACGTTTTTCTCCCAGCTTCACAGAAGCTTCTGCCTTTTAAGGCTCCACAGAAGCAATTTCAGAAGAAACAAAGAGAACATGAGCTGAAAAAACTTTCTTGGATGAAAAGCGAAACCTTTTCAAAAGGGGAAAAAGCTCTCGAGAAAGTCCAGTGGCATTTTGGAAAAAGCAGCTTTGGGATAAGAGCCTGAAAAGCCTAGCTAAGTGCTGCATTTCTGCAGGGAATACAACATTTTGAACAGTGAAAAAAGCCGGCTTGCTTTATTATTGGGGTCTGGCATTTCAATTCTCCATCCCAGATAAGAAAAATGGACTGAGCTGTCACTCCACAGAGATTTAGGCCCCGAAGTGCTAATCTTTCTAAGGAAAACAATCAATTCGAGAAGAGACTTTGGACTGGATGATGGAGCTCTTCTGGGGTTGATTAAAGCCGTGTTTATTCTGGTTTAGTTGCTCAGTTTATACATATACATACATACATACATACATACATACATACATACATATATAAATGTCACATGTTTTTGCTGAATATGAAAATTGAGGGAGACTAGGATAGATCTATTTCAGCCTTATTTTGGCCTCATCAGCTAGCCATACCCTCACTGGGACTTGAACCTGCAACCTTTGTCTTGTAAGGCAGAGAATTATCCTCTAGGCTACAGTATCCAATCCCTTCAGCTCTGCTGTGTCGAATCTTGTGTCGAATCACCCTGGTGTATTGAAGGAACATCACAGCTCCTTATTTGCCTCTTGGCCCAACCCAGGGCCATTTCCAAGGCAGTTAATTTTATTGATAGCCGACAATTCTATCTGTATGTGTCACATGTTTTTTTTTTTGCTGAATTTGAAAATTAAGGGAGACTAGGATAGATCTATTTTGGCCTTATTTTGGCCTCATCAGCTAGCCATACCCTCACTGGGACTTGAACCTGCAACCTTTGCCTTGTAAGGCAGAGAATTAACCTCTAGGCTACAGTATCCAATCCCTTCAGCTCTGCACCAGGGAAGGGTTACATGTTATTTGTGTCGTATGTATATATGCATGCCCGCATAACTTTGAATTTTATCATTTTTATGGACAGTGACTATTAGTTATAAACTTAGTCACACAGAGATTACTTAGCTTAGCCCACGCCACCCATCTCTCCTGGCTATGGAGGTTCTCCATATTCAGGACCTGTGTCATTTCATTCCCATTGGAGTCTGAATCTGTGGCGGAAGATGAGCTGGAAGAAGGACTGACTGAGATGGAGAGGCTGGCTCCGTTGACCTTGGAGGAAACTGAGGAACGGCAGAGTCAGCCCAAGCAAGGATTCTCTGAATTAGTAAGGCCTGCAGGCAGGCAGAGCTCAAAGCAAGGACCAGCCCCTCCTGATCCAAGAGCAAGGAGGGAAGAGAGAAGGCGAGATCAATGCAGATTGAGCCAGCTATGAGGGAGGAGAGTGCCCCGCCCCCTTCCACAAGGCACACCTGGGGACTGAGCTGTAAAGAAGTACTGGGGGGTAGCATTTGTCAGGAACAAGCATTGATTCTGTGGAGCCTTGTGTGCACTTCCCCAAATTGAAAGACAAAACGGACAAGTATAAAAAGTGGAAAGAGGGGGAAATAACTAAGGAAGAATACCAGCAAATAGCCGGAGCCTGTAAAAGATCAAGTGAGGAAAACTAAATAAATTAAATTAAATTAAAGCTCACAATGAACAAAGGATTGTGACAAAAGTAAAATGGAACAACAACAACAACAAAAAGCTTCTTCCAACATATTAAAAACAAGAAAAAAGTCGAGGAAACAATTGGTCCATTGCAGGGAGAAAGTTGGAAGAAAGTGACAAGCAACAGGGAGAAAGCAGAGGTTACACTGTCAAATCAATCTCTTAGCCTAAATGGCACAACGTTTTGTTCCCAAGTCACATGTGTAGAGAAGTGATAAAAAGATGAAACCTTGGGAGATTGCACTGCTTTTAAATATATATATATATAAGTGAAGAAAACCTCAGTCGGGCCCTTCATTCGAGAGACCTCCGCGGCTCCTTTTTCAGAGGAATGAAGGCAAAACACTTTCACCAACCATTATTATTATTATTTCAGGGCCGTATCTTTGATCAAGATTTCACTCCTGCTGCCACGCATTTGAAGTCTTACACAGGCACTTAAAATATTCCCTAGAGGCAATTTTATGGAGTCAAATCCTGGGAAATACGCTGACATTTTTCATCCAAATAATTGATGCAGCTAAGATGATGTGGCACTCAGGTGACCTATGAAATTTGGAGAAACCGGATAGATTCAGGCTGTCAAAATAGCAGAGCTAACCGAATATACCTTGCCCTTTTCATTTCTGTATCCTAAGCCACATATACAAGGTGCGTTCCAAAAGTAATGCAATTATTATTATTATTAAGTAATTTATTGAACAGTTTTCCACAAACACTTCAAATTCTTCAAAGTCCTGTCCTTGGGCCTCTACACATTTTTTCCAGTGACTCTGCCATGACCGGTACGCACCCTGGAAGGCGTCTTTGGGGATCTCTCGCAAGGTCTTTCCCATGGCTGATTGAGTCTCTTCTATGGAAGAAAAACGGGTTCATTTCAGGGCTGGGAACAAAAAGAAGTCTGCTGGGGTGACGTCAGGACTATATGGGGGGGGGGCAGCATTGGCACCTGGGATTTGGCCAAGAACTCGCAGACTCATAGAGTGTTGTGGCCAGGCACATTTTTTGTCCATGGAAAAGGTCCAATCAGCCGTGGCGAAGACCTTGCGAGAGGTCCCTGAAGACACCTTCCAGGGTGCGTCTTCTACTTAAGAACCTGGTCACGGAATGAATTAAGTTCGTAAGTAGAGGGACCACTGTATATAAATATTGTTATATCTTTGTATACCACGAACACTTCACCAGAAGACCCTACAAGACTAGACTTTCAATCCTGGGCCTAGAAAGCCTAGAATTAAGATGCCTTAAACAAGATCTAAGTATTGCCCATAAGATCATATGCTGCAACGTCCTGCCTGTCGGCGACTACTTCAGCTTCAACCACAACAACACAAGAGCACACAACAGATTTAAACTTAATATTAACCGCTCCAAACTTGACTGTAAAAAATATGACTTCAGTAACTGAGTTGTCGAAGCGTGGAACTCATTACCAGACTCCATAGTGTCATCCCCAAACCCCCAACACTTTACCCTTAGATTATCCATGGTTGACCTCTCCAGATTCCTAAGAGGTCAGTAAGGGGCAAGTACAAGTGCACTAGAGTGCCTTCCGTCCCCTATTGCTCTCCTATATCACCTTTCTTCTATTCCTATATCTCTTCTTCTTTTCTTTCATTGATATGTTCTATTCCTATATCTTCTTTTCTATTATTTCTTAGATATATTTTACTATGAGTATCTCCTCTATAACCTTCATCATTTTACTATGTGTGTGTGTTTATATATATATACCCACTAAAACCCTCATTGTGTATTGGACAAAATAAATAAATAAATAAAAATAAATAAATAAATAAAAAACATGTATTTGACAAAACAAACAAATAAAATTTTCCCTCTCATGCAGCCCCCCTCCCCAATCCCCACAGCACTATCCTTCCTAGGGTAGGCCAAAGTCTCCAAGTCAAACCGATGGCTTCGGCCTGACAGGTGACCCTAATAAACCACTCAGAGAGGGCTGTGAAGACCTGTGAAGCGGTATACAAGTCTAGCCACTGCGGCTTTATGAGACCTCTGTGCACCAAGAGGGTCTTCACATCGTCAGAGTTTAATTTACTAACATGGTTTCACTATTGCGACTCCACCGCAGTCCACGACTTTCAGATTTAAATGGGTTAGATCTGAATAGCTGGAGGGATCCTTGGTTGCCTGATTCGTCTTTAGTAGGAATCGGCCCATGTAGCAAAGTAACAAGTAACTAGAGTACAACTGAAGTTTGCGGCAAAAGACGAGGCGCGCGGCACAGGTATCGCTATGTAAAGTAAGGCTTTCTGTACTGTAGGCGGGGCTTTGACAGCTGTTTGGATTTTTCCGTCTGTGACTCAGCCAATCCATGGGCGGGCATGTAGATGAGTTGGTTTCATTTACATAACGTACAGTGATACCTTGTCTTACAAACTTAATTGGTTCCGGGACGAGGTTCTTAAGGTGAAAAGTTTGTAAGACGAAACAATGTTTCCCATAGGAATCAATGGAAAAGCGATTAATGCCTGCAAGCCCAAAATTCATCCCTTTTGCAGTGCCCGTTTTTGCGCTGCTGTGATTCCCCAGAGGCTCCCTTCCATGGGAAACCCCACCTCCGGACTTCTGTTTTTTTGTAATGCTGCAGGGGAATCCCAGCAGGGAAATCCCAGCCTCGCAAAAACGAGCACTTCGCTGACAACGGAAGTCCGGAGGTGGGGTTTCCCAGTGAAGGGAGCATCAGTGAAATCGCAGCATTGCAAAAACACCAAAGTCCTCGAAACCCCACCTCCGGACTTCTGTGTTTTTGCAATGCAGCAATTTCACTGAGGCTCCCCTCGCTGGGAAACCCCACCTCTGGACTTCCGTTGCCAGTGAAGCACCTGTTTTTGTGCTGCTGGGATTCCCCTGTAGCATCACAAAGACATGGAAGTCTGGAGGTGGGGTTTCCCATGGAGGGGAGTCTCAGGGGAATCCCAGCAGTGCAAAAACGGGTGCGTCGCTGGCAACAGAAGTCTGGAGGCGGGGCATCCCAGCAGCGGCGGTGGGTTTGTAAGGTGAAAATTGTTTGTAAGATGAGGCAAAAAAATCTTAAACCCTGGGTTTGTATCTTGAAAAGTTTGTATGACGAGGGGTTTGTAAGACGAGGTATCACTGTATTTACATCTTATTTACATAGGTACATAACAAAATGTATGAAATTCAGATCCCAGTTCAATCTCCGCTATTAGGCCAATGATGAGTCTCCAGGTCCCCAAGTTGTTATGAAGACACACTACCACCGTGGATTCCTCCTGCCAGGGCAGTTTACCTATTTTTTTTTTTAAAGTACAAATTAAAACATACAAATTGCCAATTAAGCACCACTCACCCTGTGATAATTAAAGCTGCTTGTTTTGCCATTTCTCAGCACGAGAGGAAAAAGTGGGAGAAAGTAATCAAAGGAGACAGTCGAGGGGAACTAATTTAGGTAAGTGTATATATTGTATTTTAAAACATAAGAGGGCAAATAAATTGGCTTCCCTCCGCCCCGCCCCTTGCAACAACCAATAGCTTGTTTGTCAAACATTTAAGAAGTTCAGAAATACCTTTCTTCTATTCCTATATCTCTTCTTCTATTCTTTCATAGATATATTTTACAATTGTATACAAGGTCCAAAAATATATTTTAAAAAAAGAGGGGGAGAAGGCATCCCTGGAAGTTGCTTTTCACATTTCTCTTTTAACAGCAGGTAAACAATCCATTTCAAATCCTTTGGCCACTTAATGAGATGGAAGGATATACGTTAATTACAGGTTTCTTCAGAATTACTGCTTCCTCCCTCCTAAGATGTTGCATCAACTTTCCTAACAAGTTATGCAAGATATATTTCAGCCTGAGATGAGTAAAAGGTATCACAGATTGTTCTTGAGACAAAGAAATTATTCAAAAAAAAATTGTTCTTGAGATAAATTGTTCTTGAGACAAACAAATTATCACAGATAATCCCCACTCGGTCAAGGACCTTGGAATACTAATAACTAAATATCTAAGTGCCAAAGCCCACTGCAATAACATCACGAAGAAGGCCTCAAGAGTTGTTAATCTAATCCTACGTAGCTTCTGCTCTGGAAATCTTACACTACTGACCAGAGCTTACAAAACCTTCGCCAGACCCATCCTTGAATACAGCTCATCTGTTTGGAACCCATACCACATCTCAGACATCAACACCCTTGAAAATGTCCAGAGATACTTCACCAGAAGAGCCCTTCACTCCTCCACTCGAAACAGAATACCCTACGAGACTAGACTTTCAATCCTGGGCCTAGAAAGCTTAGAATTAAGACGCCTTAAACAAGATCTAAGTATTGCCCACAAGATCATATGCTGCAACGTCCTGCCTGTCGGCAACTACTTCAGCTTCAACCACAACAACACAAGAGCACACAATAGATTTAAACTTAATATTAACCGCTCCAAACTTGACTGTAAAAAATATGACTTCAGTAACCGAGTTGTCGAAGCGTGGAACTCATTAATGGACTCCATAGTGTCATCCCCAAACCCCCAACACTTTACCTTTAGATTATCCACGGTTGACCTATCCAGATTCCTAAGAGGTCAGTAAGGGGCGAGTACAGGTGCACTAGAGTGCCTTCCATCCCCTGTCCTATTGCTCTCCTATATCTCCTATACCTTTCTTCTATTCATATATCTCTTCTTCTATTATTTCATTGATATGTTCTATTCCTATATCTTCTTTTCTATTCTTTCATAGATATATTTTACTATGAGTATCTCCTCTATAACCTTCATCATGTATTTTACTATGTGTGTGTGTATATATATATAGGAAGTCGATGAGTTTCTGGCCAACCGGTACCAGGTTCCCTGGAATTTCATTAGCTGCTTCATCCTGCTTCATATCTGACTTAATCTGTACCACAATTCTTACCGAGACATTATTTTAAATTGGCAATTACCAGCCACCTTCGGTTCAGAGGCTAAGCAGGGTTGATTCTGACGATAACTTGGGAGCCAAACAACATCCCACAAACAGGAGAAATGAAAAGGAACTTGGGGGGTGGGATTAAGGTGGATTGTAGAATTTAGTAAAGGGGGAAAAAAACCTCAGGCTCAAAACCCTTATTATGGCCTTCAGGTGAGAGAGCTTTACAATAAAAATGCACTAGCCGATAAGCAATGCAAATGAAATCGAGGCATAACCGTACAATAAAATTATGCACAATAAATTAATAACGTAGCAATAATACAGAAGAGTATTTGGAATACTGTGTCTAGTTCTGGAGACCTCACCTACAAAAAGATATTGATAAAATTGAACGGTCCAAAGACGGGCTACAAAAATGGTGGACGGTCTTAAGCATCAAACTTATCAGGAAAGACTTAATGAACTCAATCTGTATAGTCTGGAGGACAGAAAGGAAAGGGGGGACACGATTGAAACATTTAAAGATGTTAAAGGGTTAAATAAGGTTCAGGAGGGGAGTGTTTTTAAGAGCAAGGGGGCACAATCTGAGGTTAGTTGGGGGAAAGATCAGAAGCCATGTGAAAAAATATGATTTGACTGAAAGAGTAGTAGATGCTTGGAACAAACTTCCAGCAGACGTGGTTGGTCAATCCACAGTCACTGAATGTAAACATGCCTGGGATAAACATAGATCCACCCTAAGATAAAATACAGGAAATAGTGTAAGGGCAGATCAGATGGACCATGAGATCTTTTTCTGCCGTCAATCATTAGCTGCTGTCAATCATTAGCTTCTATGTTTCTATGATACTGGCAGTGACCAAAATGTGTGCTGCTTTTCAGTAATAAGTGGGACGAATAACACAAAGGGTAGAACTAAAGTGGACATTCTGAAAAGGTGTGCTAAGATCCTAGTCCAGTGTTTCTCAACCTTGGCGGTTTGAAGATGAGTGGACTTCAACTCCCAGAATTCCCCAGCTCTATCTGTCCTAGTCAGATAGAAGAAGTAGAACATAAAATAACAGAGATGGAAGGTGTTGTGAGTGCTCCTTGTCCACCTCAGGTCATGTCCGATTCTGAGGAGGAGGAGCCAGGCCCCTCTGGGTAGTTGCTAGCCGGTGTGGAGAGCGAGAGTGAGGGAGAAAGTGACCTGAGTGACCCTGAGGAACCACTAGAGGGGGCTGATGTGACAATGCGGGAATGGTCCCAGTCGGAGGATGAGGAACTAGAGTGGAAAGCCAGTGGATAGACCCTGGCTATAGGAGATTGCTGAGAAGGCTAGAGGAGCTGCATAGTAAAAGGTCTTAGTGTATTTGACGGAGCTGAGCCTCTTTGTGGTGCGATGTCACTTCCAGGAGTATAAACGCAAAGGATCTTGTGAAATTGGGTGTGGGGATTCAACGTCGTTCAAGGGAAGAGATGTGAGACTGGGGTGTGTGATTGAACAAGGCTTTAAAACTATGATTTCTGCCTCAATAAAACTCATTTCTCTGATAGACGCTTGTTGCCAGGATTACAGTGAACAGAATTATATGCTTAAATGATAAATGGACTGTGTTATCTAGGAATCCTGACTCAGGCCGAGTTTGGTGTCTTTCCCAGACATTGTTGACATTTAGCTCTAAAGAAAAAATACTCCCTCCTTCTTGGCCATTTAAAAACCTGCTTTTCGTTATGTGTGCTTATATCAATAACAAGTTGGATTTATTCTGCCGCACGAATCCCAGCGACCGGTTAGGTCCCACAGAGCTGGCCTTCTCTGGGTCCCGTCGACTAAACAATGTCGTCTGGCGGGACCCAGGGGAAGAGCCTTCTCTGTGGTGGCTCCGACCCTCTGGAACCAGCTCCCTGCAGAGATCAGGATTGCCCACACCCTCCTTGCCTTTCGTAAACTTCTTAAAACCCACCTCTGCCGTCAGGCGTGGGGGAATTGAAACATCTCCCCCTTGCCCATGTAGTTTTTGTGTATGATTCGATTGTGTGTTGTTTTATATATATATATTGGGGTTTCTTTTTGGGACTTTTTAATCTAAAACTGTAATCTAGGTTTTTAAATATTAGATTTCTTACTATGTACTGTTCTTCACCATTGTTGTGAGCCGCCCCGAGTCTGCGGAGAGGGGTGGCATATAAATCCAATAAATCTAATCTAATCTAAAATAAAGGATTTTTGGGTTGGGGGTTTCGATCCGAGGGTCTTGCAACCCTCTACTGAAGCAGGAGATCGTACACCTGTGATGGCAAACCTATGGCACGGTGAATAGATGGAGTGTACAACCCAAGCTGGCTGACATTTACGATTCTCCTGCAATGGGGAATATAACAATAGTTAAAATCCTAGAGCTGATGCGTTTCTGATGATACAAGACCAGCACAGAGCTTTTATTTCTCAAATCATTTTTAAAGATATTTCATTGTTTCGGCTTCTTCGCCAGATGCGTTTAGCATTCATAACATGTCAAATAAAATATATATTTTTTCTTATGCAGAGATTTCGCTATCTTACTTACTGAGTGTAACTCATTAATCTCTCTGCTCAGCTGGTGCCCAGAAAATGAGGCTGCAGAAACTGACTAGACCATCAGGGCTGCTTTGCCATCACTTAAGAAAGATAAATAAGTCTATTTTCTTTATCACCCTGATGTACGGTGTGTGTAGAATTTTGATTTTCAGAATGAGCATTGTCCTACCCATTTCCTCCCACTTGTGACTGTAGGACTGTAACTTGTATCCTTATTTAATCTCGTATCCTTATGATTTATATTAATATTGATTGTTTCCTGATTGCTTATTTGTTCCCTATTGTTGTACATACTCCTGATCAGTTGGAGGATGATGAAGATATTGAGGACTCGGATTCAGATAGTGTTTATGAATTAGTGGGGTTACCGGTAGCAGAACAGGTGGGAGGCCAGCCACAGGATGGGGCTATTAATTCAGGATCTAGCGAGGGAGAATCAGACATTCACTGGGTTAACCCTAAATTCAGAAGGGCCCAAAAACGTAGAGAACAGAGGTCTGGAAGAAGATATTAAGGAGAGGAATGGGTTAAATATTGTAGTGATGTATTTGGCACGTCATGGGGTCAGTGGGGAAGAAGGGTAGAGTTTCAACGTTGCCGAAAGGAAAATGGATGTGTTTTTGCCACGCTAAAGTAAGCCAAAGTATTTTGTATTGTTATCAGTCAGTGCTGCTGTTTTATGCTGTTAGGAAAATAAATCTTGTTTAAGGGAAGCAGGAAGAGGAATGTGAGAAATGCAGCTAAGAGAGATAACAGACCGAGTGCAGTACGGAATGTGTTTGAATTACAGGGGAGCAGAGAAATAAATGGAGTTTCTTTATTCATGAAATGATGCATTTAATAAGAGTTATTTGTAATTGCTAATTTTCTACTGGAAACCCGAACACCTATGGTCATAATTAAGTGTTGTACCTCCTGATTCTTGACAAATGTATTTTTTTCTTTTATGTCCACTGAGAACATCTGCACCAAAGACCAATTCCTTGTGTGTCCAATCACACTTGGCCAATAAAGAACTCTATAAAGAATTCTAATAAGGTGACACCACAAACAAGGCCCTTGCCTTGGGGCAGACATAGGGAACGAAAAAAAACCCCTCTCCTCATAAGAAGCTGACCTGGCAATCCTAAAATGACACAGTTTTCTCTAAAAAAATTCAGAGCCTTCTAATGGGTTTTCCTCCTTCCATTTTGTAAAGTTGTACCCCTTACATTCATAAGGTGAAGGGAGGAAAAATAACTGCACCCAATATTTTCTCTAATTACTTTGCTTAACTTTCCAATTTTGTACCCAGTAGGCTTGAAGTTCATGGGATGAGTAACATTTTATTTATTTATTTATTTATTTATTTATTTATTTATTTATTTATTTATTTATTGTTTGTTTGTTTGTTTGTTTGTTTGTTTGTTTGTTTGTTTAGTCCAATACACAATACATATTGAAGAGAATAGACATGAAGTATTATATATAAAGAGAAGATATAAAAATAGAGGAGAAGATATATGAAAGGAAGAAAAGATATATGAGATATGAGATAAGGAGAGACAATTGGACAGGGGACGAAAGGCACACTGGTGCACTTATGCACCCCCCTTACTGACCTCTTAGGAACCTGGAGAGGTCAATCGTGGAGAGTCTAAGGGAGAAATGTTGGGGGTTAGGGGTTGACACTACTGAGTCCGGTAATGAGACATATAGCATTCTTCTTCTTACTGGGCTTATTTAAATCACCCTTATTATTTTTTTAGACCATTGCAATTGAATTATAATACAGCTTCATAAATAACCCATCCAGGAGATAGGAAACCGTGATAAAATATACCTTGCAATTTAACAAGGCCCGTATTTTATATTGAAACATTCACCGTTCAAACAACATTTTACTCCCTTGATCTGTATTAGATTTATTTAATAGCTCCGCGTGTGACATCCCTGCTCTCTCTCTCTAACAACCGACAGATAACATCTCTCATTAGCGCCGACAATAGCTGAGTGGCTTGGAGCCCAAAAGGTCTCACACCTCCCTTTAATTATTTATCACACAATACTTTCCCTATGATTGCCCTGAAATGGGTGTTTTCCATACAATTTCAAGAAAATAGCCGCGAACGGTTTAAGTAAAAAATTGGACCTTTTGCTCTGCAGCAATCAGATCCAACACTATATACTTCAGCATATAATTACTTCAATCTCTGATAATTTTTTGGGGGGGAGGGAATAAAGATTTAACTGGGTCTGGGAACAGGCATAGTCAAGATTTTCTCCTGGAGGACAATATAATTACAATTTTAGCTACTGTATATTATGTGCCAAGCACCTGGGAAACCAGGAGTTTCGGGCAGTCTAAGTGAGTATAAAGATTTATTGCAAGTTTATGTTCTCTACCACAGTGTTTCCCAACCTTGGCAACTTGAAGATATTTGGACTTCAACTCCCAGAATTCCCCAGTCGAGTTTAGAGTGGTAGGATGCTTGGCTGCATAGCTAGAGGCATAACAAGCAGGAAGAGGGAGATTATGATCCTGCTATATAGAATGCTGGTGAGACCACATTTGGAATACTGTGTTCAGTTCTGGAGACCTCAGCTACAAAAAGATATTGACAAAATTGAACGGGTCCAAAGACGGGCTACAAGAATGGTGGAAGGTCTTAAGCATAAAACGTATCAGGAAAGACTTAATGAACTCAATCTGTATAGTCTGGAGGACAGAAGGAAAAGGGGGGACATGATCAAAACATTTAAATATGTTAAAGGGTTAAATAAGGTCCAGGAGGGAAGTGTTTTTAATAGGAAAGTGAACACAAGAACAAGGGGACACAATCTGAAGTTAGTTGGGGGAAAGATCAAGAGCAACATGAGAAAATATTATTTTACTGAAAGAGTAGTAGATCCTTGGAACAAACTTCCAGCAGATGTGGTAGATAAATCCACAGTAACTGAATGTAAACATGCCTGGGATAAACACATATCCATCCTAAGATAAAATACAGTAAATAGTATAAGGGCAGACTAGATGGACCAGGAGGTCTTTTTCTACCGTCAGACTTCTATGTTTCTATGTTTGTATCTGTTGTGTGCTCTTATCACAGTTTGGTTGTTCTCCAAAGCTGCCCAACATTTATTTTATTTTATTTTAATTAATTTATAATCCGCCCAACTCCTAGCAGACTCTGGGTTAGGAGTTATAAAACATGTTATGAGCTTCCATTTTTATGGTATAAAATATAGCCTACAACCAGTGCCGCACTGTGGGTGTGGCTTGATGGTCATGTGATCACATAGCTGTGGCTTGTCGGCCATGTGACCAGGTGGGAGCGGCTTGACAATCATGGGACAGGGAGTGGCTTAGAGGTCATGTGACTAGGTGGGAGTGGCTTACCAACCAACATAAGTTTTCAAATAGATGCTTGATATCTTTTTCAGTTGATTAAGTCACAATGGTGGGTGGGTGGGTGGGTGGGTGGGTGGATGGATAGGTAGGTAGGTAGATACAAAGAAAGAAAGATAGATAGATGATACAGATTATTATTATTGTTGTTGTTGTTATTGTTATTTATTAGGTTTGTCCAAATATTAGATAGATAGATGATAGATAGATAGATAATAGATAGAAAGGTAGATAGATAGATAGATAGATAGATAGATAGATAGATAGATAGATAGATAGATGATAGATAGATAGATAGATAGATAGATAGATAGATAGATAGATAGATAGATATGGATGGAGGGAGGGAGGGAGGGAGGGAGAGAGAGAGATCCATTCCCATTTTATTGAAATGAATAAAAAAGATCGTTCTCAGGATCTTGAGATCTACTACACAGCAGCACAGACCGAATGATCCTTTCAGATGTTAACCACTTGCAAACTGATGCATTTCAGGGACAATATCACTTAATGTTGCCTAAACCCACCCACCCTGTGACAATGGAGACCCACCCCCTCCACCAAGACTCTTTATTTATTCATATGCTGTAATTCCGAACACAGAGATCTGTGCATTGCCTTTTTATTATGAGCAACATTTTTTAATTTAATGAAACATATTTCTGTGCTGACACATTCAAAATGACTCCTGGTAGCTTACAGAGAGACCATATGTTAAGGGGCCCTTTTGTGGCTATACTGAGAATTATTATGATAATTTTTTCTCAGCTACTGCATGTATATATTTGGTTTTGTACTGTTTTTAATTGTTTTAGAATTATTCAACCCCCAGAGTCACTACGTTAAGATGGGTAGATGTAGATACTGTATTTGATAAATATTCAGCGTAATCTCTTATACTGTTCTGTTGGGCTCTCTGGTAGAATCCTCCCGAAAATTCACAGATACAAATTTCACACACACACACATTTGAAAATTCAAAACAATGTTCTTTATACTGAAAATTCAAATAAACGAAGCCCTCTTTTTGTATAGCAAAGAGCATTGGTCTCCAAACAAACTGGTAATTTCTACAAGTCCCTTATCAGTTCTGAGATACTTAGCTTGCAGCTGTGAGTCAATTCACAGTCCTCCTTCTTTCACAAAGTGAAACACACTTTGCTCTGGTTTAGTTTCAAAGCGGGGAAAAATCAACACACCAAGGTCGAAGTCAGCAAGGCAGTCACGAAACACAAGGATCAGATAATCCTCCACAATGGCCAAACCCACAGGCTGCTATTTATAGCAGCCTCACTAATGACCACAGCCCCCCCAACCACAGGTGGCCTCATTTTCTTTGATAATAATCTCTCAGTTGTTGCTGCCTATGCATCGCTCACTGCATGCGTGGCTGTATCATTAACTCTTGTTCTGAATCCAAGGAGGAGCTAGATAATTGATCTCCTTCTGAGCTGTCTGCCCCACTTTCCTCCTCCCTGTCACTCATGTCTTCTTGGTCAGAGGAGCCTTCATCAGCAGGTGGGAGTTGAAACAGTTTGTGTCCAGGATGCGAGGGGTCAGTCAATATTTTCACCGCCCTCTTTTTGACTTGTGCAGTCTACAGGTCCTCCATGGAAGGCAGGTTGGCAGCTATTGTTTCTTCTGCAGTTCTGATTCTCCTCTGAAGTCTGTGTTGGTCTTGTTGGGTTGAAGAACTGAACCAGACAGTTCTGGAGGTCCAGATGACAGACTCAGTGATTCATCTGTAGAACTGGATCAGCAGCTCCTTGGGCAGTTTGAGCTTCCTGGGTTGGCGCAGAAAGAACAGTCTTTGTTGTGCTGTTTTGATGATGTTTTTTATGTTAGAGCAGCGTTTCCCAACCGGTGTGCCGCAGCACACTAGTGTGCCGCGAGACACAGCCAGGTGTGCCGCGAAGCTCCTAGGGAAGCTCCAGCTGGGCGAGGTGCTGCCGGGGCGGGCTTTCCCGAAACGGACGGAGAATGCCCTCTCTCGCAGCCCCCTGGCTGGGAGCACTTTCGCTGCGAGAGAGGGCTTTCTCCGTCCGTTTCGGGAATGCCCGCACCCCCCTCTCGCGCACGCACCGCTCCCCTTTTCTCTCAGCCCTCCCTGGCTTCGCTTCTCAATCCCTCCCTCCTTCCGTCTTTCCTTCCCCTCAGCCGTTCTGTCTGGGGGTCTCCCGCTCTTCCCTTCCCCGCCTCCCAGGCTTTGCCTTCACCACCCCCACCCCTTTTTTGGTTGGCAAGGAGTCCTTTGCCGCATCCCGCAGTTTGCACTCGGCTCGAGGCCGCTTTCCCTGGCTGCACTCTTTCTCTCTCTCTCCCGTGAGGCGGGGGAAGGAAAAACAAACAAACAAAAACTTCTTGCAGCAGGCCCGCACGTGCGCTCGTACCCGCGCTCATCCCTTCAGCAGCGGGGGAGGGAAGTCAGAGGGCGAGGGAGTGAGCGAGCGCTCTTGTCCTCGGTGCCCTCTGCAGCCTGCCTGCCTTCTTCTTTGCCGCCGCTTAGGGAGGGAGAGAAGGATAGAAAGGAAAGAGGGAGGGAGAGATAGAAAGGAAAGAGGGAGGGAGGAAAGAGGGAGGGAGAGATAGAAAGAAAATAGATAGAAAGGAAAGAGGGAGGAAAGAGGGAGGGAGAGATAGAAAGGAAAGAGGGAGGGAGGAAAGAGGGAGAAATAGAGTGAAATGGAGGAAGAGATATTTTTTTTGTCCAAACTTTTCTTTAGCCCCCCCGCGCCCCCCCCCCACCCGAGAGAGAGAGAAAGAGAGACATAGCAAGAGAGAGAGAGAAAAAGAAAGAGATAGCAAGAGAGAGAGAGAAAAAGAAAGAGATAGCAAGAGAGAGAGAGAGAAAGAAAGAGATAGCAAGAGAGAGAGAGAAAGAGATAGCAAGAGAGACAGAGAGACAGAGAAAGAGAGAGAAAGAGAGATAGCAAGAGAGAGAAAGAGAGACAGAGAGAGAGAGAAAGAAAGAGATAGCAAGAGAGAGAGAGAAAGAGAGAGAGAGAAAGAGATAGCAAGAGAGACAGAGAGAGAGACAGAGAAAGAGAGAGAGAGAAAGAGATAGAGAGAAAGAGACATAGCAAGAGAGACAGAGAAAGAGAGAGAAAGAGAAAGAGAGAGAATGAAAGAGAGATAGCAAGAGAGGCAGAGAGAGAGCAAGGGAGAGAGAAAGACATAAAGGGATGGAAGGAGGGAGAGAGAAAGAGAGCAAAAAAGAGAGGAAGAAAGAAAGAGGGATGGAGAGAAAGAAGGGAAGGAAGGAAGAGAGAGAAAGAGGGAGGGAGAAATAGAGTGAAATGGAGGAAGAGATATTTTTTTTGTCCAAACTTTTCTTTAGCCCCCTCCCGCGCCCCCCCTCCCCCCCGTTCAGTGTTCCCCAGGATTTTGAAAATATGAATAATGTGCCGCGGCTCAAAAAAGGTTGGGAAACACTGTGTTAGAGGATCATTTTCAGTCTTGTGATATGATAGAACCTAGAATTTCGAAAGTCTGCACTGTTGATACTGTGTTGTCTAGTATTGTGAGATATCTAGTATCAGAGTCTTCCGTTATTTACACTAGAAATAACTTACCAGAAGCAAGTTCTTCAGAAGAACTTCTAGACTAACATGGACTAACACTGTTTTCTTCAGAGAAGGTCTTCTTGACTGCAATTTCTGCTCATGCTATGTATGATAAACTTTATTACTCTGTTTACATGGAAAGTAATTGCCCTCCAGTAATTGGGAATTTTTATGGAGAAAATATGGGCTTCCCCCTCCTCTCCCGAAAAGATGGTCTGGGTAACTGATTCATCACCACCGGTCAATTCTCAAGCTGTGTATGTTGATTATTCCTGTAAGCATTGCCTCCCCCTCTAACTTAAGAAAGTGAGAACTTCTGGAACAATATATTTCAAAAGGATCTTTTATTTAAAAAGAGTGGAAAACGATTGGGTTCAAAGGAATGTCTGAATACAGGTAGAATAGTAAAAGCAGTATTAGCCAGAATGCCGATTCTGGACAATACACAAGTGTGAAAATGACAGTCTCAAAATGGGTGAGCAGTGTGGTCGGGCGGTAGGAAAAGCAAGTAAGATGCTTGGCTGCATAGCTAGAGGTATAACAAGCAGGAAGAGGGAGATTGTGATCCCGCTATATAGAGCGCTGGTGAGACCACATTTGGAATAATCCTGTGTTCAGTTCTGGAGACCTCACCTACAAAAAGATATTGACAAAATTGAACGGGTCCAAAGACGGGCTACAAGAATGGTGGAAGGTCTTAAGCATAAAACGTATCAGGAAAGACTTCATGGACTCCATCTGTCTAGTCTGGAGGACAGAAGGAAAAGGGGGGGACAGGATCGAAGCATTTAAATATGTTAAAGGGTTAAATACAGTCTGGGAGGGAAGTGTTTTTAATAGGAAAGTGAACCCAAGAACAAGGGGGCACAATCTGAAGTTAGTTGGGGGAAAGATCAAAAGCAACATGAGAAAATATTATTTTACTGAAAGAGTAGTAGACGTGGTTGGTAACTGAATTTAAACATGCCTGGGATAAACATAGATTCATCCTAAGATAAAATACAAAAAATAGTATAAGGGCAGACTAGATGGACCATGAGGTCTTTTTCTGCCGTCAGTCTTCTATGTTTCTATTTTTAATCAACTATTAAGGGACAGGAGACTAAAACATATGAAGAACAGTTGCAGGAACTGGGCCTGGGTAGTTTAATGAAAAGAAAAACCAGGGAAGACACGATAGCAGTGTTTCAATATCTCAGGGGTTGCCACAAAGAAGAGGGAGTCAACCTATTCGCCAAAGCACCTGAGGGTAGAACAAGAAGCAGTGGGTGGAAACTAAACAAGGAGAGAAGTAACTTCGAACTAAAGAGGAATTTCCTGACACTTAGAACAATTAACCAGTGGAACAGCTTGTCTCCAGAAGTTGTGAATGCTCCAGTACTGGAAGTTTTTAAGTCCAGAAGTTGTGAATGCTCCAATACTGGAGGTTTTTAAAGAAGATGTTGGATAACCATCTGTCTGAATTAGTGTAGGGTTTCCTGCCTAAGCAGGGGGTTGGACTAGAGGACCTCCAAGGTCCCTTCCAACTCTGTTATTCTGTTAATTCCTGAGTGAGGTGGATTGCTACAAGTGACCATGACGTCAAAGGGCCAAATGTGAGATGGAATTCACAAGTCCAGGCGATCAGAGTTTTATAAGTTGTTACTGATGCAACCATGCCATAAATTATCTACCCAGAGAAGCAAAAAACGGAAAGGCAGTCCATTTTCTCATGCCATTAATTCAACGCTAAAAATGCAGCCATGGTGAAAGTGAGTAGCATAGAAAAGAGAGATTAGGAGGGACCTCAGCACATGAAATATCCAGGGTGCCTCTTTCAGCAGCAAAAATGTGATGAAATCATTAATGCCTGGAAGAAACAGGGAAATAGTTGAATTTGTAAAGATTGGGATGCTCTCCTCTCAGAAAACTTTACCATAGATTAAAAAAACCACCCCAAACATCCATGGGGGGGGGGAGAGAAAGGTGAGTGCTGGCGACAGGACATTCAGTTCTCAGAGGAACAGAACTTGTTGTCTGTAGACCAGACAGTCAATCCAGAGAAATATGTCGTCTCCCTGGAGCCAAAATCAAAGATGTGTCTGAGAAACTAACCAAAATAATAAACAGACTGCTCCCTCCTTCTATTACTGCAGCTAGGGACGAATGACACAAGAAGGACCTGAAAACAATCTTGAGTGACTACAAGCAGCTGGGCAAGAAAGTCAAGGACTCAGGGCCACAACTATGAGACTAGACTTTCAATCCTGGGCCTAGAAAGTTTAGAACTAAGACGCCTTAAACAAGATCTAAGTATTGCCCACAAGATCATATGCTGCAACGTCCTGCCTGTCGGCGACTACTTCAGCTTCAACCACGACAACACAAGAGCACACAACAGATTTAAACTTAATATCAACCGCTCCAAACTTGACTGTAAAAAATATGACTTCAGTAACCGAGTTGTCGAAACGTGGAACTCATTACCGGACTCCATAGTGTCATCCCCAATGCCCCAACACTTTACCCTTGGAGTATCCATGGTTGACCTCTCCAGATTCCCAAGAGGTCAGCAAGGGGCGAGTACAAGTGCCCTAGAGTGCCTTCTGTCCCCTGTCCTATTGCTCTGGTAAGAGAAGAAACTCTAGAGAAAGGGCAGAAGAGAGCAACCAGGATGATAAAGGGGCTGGAAAAATAAAGCATAGGAAGAGCAGCTGTGGGAACTGAGCTTGGCCAGTCTGGTGAAGGGAAGGACTGGGGGGGTGGGGGGGGACACAACATGATAGGAGTCTTCCGATACTTGAGGGGCTGCCACAGAGAGGAGGGGGTCAGGCTGTTTTTCAAGGTACAGAAAGCCAAACAAGGAATAACAGATGGAAGTTGACCAAGGAGAGATTCAACCTGGAAGTGAGGAGCAACTTTCTGATGGTGAGAGAAGAAAGTCAGTAGCTTTCTGTGCGAAGGCAGAAGCTTTAACCTCTAGGCCACAGGTTCTTCTCCTGCCTCAGCTTCTACCAAGAGTTATATGGTTCTTTTTCCATTGAATCACCCTGGCATACCCAAATATGGGAGGGAGCATAGCGCTTCCTTTTTGCCACTTTGATTCAATGGGGGGAAAAACATATAACTCTTCCCTGGTAGAAGCTGAGACAGGAGGAGAACTTGTGGCCTAGAGGTCAAAGACGCCCCAGGTTCAAATCCCGGTAAGACCAAAATAGCTTTAAATCGATCTATACTAGTCTCCCTTCCTTTTCATTATCAGCAAAAATATGTTACACACACACACACACACACACACACATATGGGAGAGGGGGCAGAAAGAGAATTGAAAAAGAAATCTAACCTATAATAGCAATCAAGGAAAATGAGAATTACCTTTAAACCCAAGGAAACAATTCCCCTTATCCTTTTAGAAAGAGCTCGGCTTTGGTCAACATGTTGAATAGGTAGTTGATAACAATCCCAAATACAGTGATACCTCGTCTTACAAACGCCTCGTCATACAAACTTTTCAAGATACAAACCCAGGGTTTAAGATTTTTTTGCCTCTTCTTACAAACTATTTTCACCTTACAAACCCACCGCCGCAGCTTGGATGCCCTGCCTCCAGACTTCCGTTGCCAGCTGTTTTTGCACTGCTGGGATCCCCTGAGGCTCCCCTCCATGGGAAACCCCACCTCCAGACTTCCGTGTTTTCGTGATGATGCAGGGGAATCCCAGCAACGCAAAAATGGGCGCTTCGCTGGCAATGGAAGTCCGGAAGTGGGGTTTCCCATGGAGGGGAGCCTCAGGGGAATCCCAGCAGCACAAAAATGGGCACTTCGGCTGGCAAAAGGGGTGAATTTTGGGCTTGCACACATTAATCGCTTTTCCATTGATTCCTATGGAAAACATTGTTTCATCTTACAAACTTTTCACCTTAAGAACCTCATCCCGGAACCAATTAAATTTGTAAGATGAGGTATCACTGTATTGTGAACAGAGCTCTACAGATAGACCTGAAGTGCTAAACAGAGCAAAAAGAGCTTTTATTTATTTATTTATTGGATTTGTATGCCACCCCTCTCCGCAGACTCGGGGCGGCTAACAACAATGATAAAAAACAGCATGTAGAAATCCAATTAATAAAACAACTAAAAACCCTTATAATAAAACCAAACATACACACAAACATACCATGCATAACTTGGAATGGCCTAGGGGGAAGGAATATCTTAACTCCCCCATGCCTGGCAGCATAAATGAGTCTTGAGTAGTTTACGAAAGACAGGGAGGGTGGGGGCAGTTCTAATCTCCACGGGGAATTGGTTCCAGAGGGCCGGGGCCGCCACAGAGAAGGCTCTTCCCCTGGGGCCCACCAAACGACATTGTTTAGTCGACAGGACCCGGAGAAGGCCAACTCTGTGGGACCTTATCGGTTGCTGGGATTCGTGCGATAGCAGGCGGTTCCGGAGGTAATCTGGTCCAATGCCATGCAGGGCTTTAAAGGTCATAACCAACACTTTGAATTGTGACCGGAAACTGATTGGCAGCCAATGCAAGCTTGATCAAAATATTATGAAATTTAATGTTTTTCCTCCTAAGAAAGTAGGTTCTGTGGAATTTCTACTAAGAAGTGTTGGAGTTTTAAGTATAACAATTTCTGAAACAGCGGAGAAGGACAGAAATGACTAAGGGACCTTGATTGCAGAAAATGACTGTGTGTTAACATTTTTCATATAAGAAATGAAACTCAGTCTAATTCAATTTTTGTGGCAATGAACTAGCAAAGAATAGAAAAGTTCAACGAGGAAATGGTGTTTATTATGAAAATATGTTTGCCTACAAAAATGAAGCAATCACTAAAACTCACAAAGCCTCAATAAAATCTGAGAGCAAGTGAAATCATCTTTACAAGGATATGGATGGTGCTTGTTATTGTTGTTTAATTCAGCTAAATTGTAGAGGGCCACAGAGGAGAAAGCGGAAGATCACGTGGTATACCACGAAGCTTAAATTTGCATCTTTCTTTAATGCCTTATTTATAAACATGCAGAAAGTGTGGGAACAACCATGACATTCACAGGTAACTTAAAATTGATTGGGATAACCAATATAATCCAAAATTATTTTGGTAAGCTTAGACCAGTGTTTCCCAACCTTGGCAACTCGAAGATATCTGGACTTCAACTCCCAGAATTCCCCAGCCAGCATTCGCTGGCTGGGGAATTCTGGGAGTTGAAGTCCAGATATCTTCGAGTTGCCAAGGTTGGGAAACAGTGGCTTAGACAATATGTCAACAGGTGCTGCTAATTTGGAAAAGGAAAACCTCAGTTGCTATATTTTTCAGCACGGAAGTAAAGAGAAACGACAAGGATTGAAAGTGTAAAGGGCTATTTTGCTACTAGAACTTTGTTAAGATTTTTTTTAAAAATCCTGCCTTTATTTATTTATTTTTTTAAAAAAATCTCTTTATTAATTTTTCTTATGTCATTCCCATCACATATTATTTTCCTGCCTTTATTTTTTATTTTTTCATAAATAACTCAAGAGGGAGAACATTTCTAATACTTCTTCCTCCTCCTATTTTCCCCCACAACAACCCTCTGAGGTGGGCTGGGCTGAGAGAGAGGGACTGAGCCAAAATCACCCAGACAGCTTTCATGCTTCCTGGGATAAACATAGATCCATCCTAAGATAAAATACAGAAAATAGTATAAGGGCAGACTAGGTGGATCATGAGGTCTTTTTCTGCCGTCAGTCTTCTATGTTTCTATGTTTCTATGCTTAAGGCAGGACTACATAGCTTCTGCTCCGGGAATCTCACACTACCAACCAGAGCATACAAAACTTTTGTCAGACCAATCCTTGAATACAGCTCATCTGTCTGGAACCCACACCGCATTTCGGACATCAACACTCTAGAAAATGTCCAGAGATACTTTACCAGAAGAGCCCTCCACTCCTCCACTCACAACAGAATCCCCTACGCAACTAGACTCACAATCCTAGGTTTAAAAAGCTTAGAACTACATTGCCTTGGACACAACCGAAGCACAGCCCATAAAATCATCTGCTACAACGTCCTTCCGGTCAATGACTAGTTCAGCTTCCACCACAACAACACACCAGCACACAACAGATACAAACTCAACGTAAACGGCTCTAAACTCGACTGCAGGGAATACGACTTTCGTAACCGAGTAGTTGATGCGTGGAACTCACTACTTGACTCTGTAGTAGGTGCACCCAACCCCCCAAATTTTCCCCCTAGACGAGTGTTTCCCAACCTTGGCAACTTGAAGATATCTGGACTTCCACTCCAAGAAGTCCCCAACCTCTCCTGATTCCTAAGTGCATAAGTGCACCAGCGTGCCTTCCGTCCCCTGTCCTAATAGTTCTCTTTTACTAGCATCATGTTTATTGATTGATTGATTGATTGATTGATTGATTGATTGGATTGGACTCGGGGCGGCTAACAACAGTGATAAAAACAGCATGTAACAATCCAATACTAAAACAACTAAAAAACCCTTATTTATAAAACCAGACATACATACAGACATACCATGCATAAATTATTATTATTATTATTATTTATTGGATGTGTATGCCGCTCCTCTCCATAGACTCGGGGTGGCTAACAACAATGATAAAAGCAGTATGTAGAGGCCTAGGGGGGAAGAATATCTCAGTTCCCCCATGCCTGACAGCAGAGGTGGGTTTTAAGGAGCTTATGAAAGGCGAGGGGGGTGGGGGCAATTCTAATCTCCGGGGGGAGTTGGTTCCAGAGGGCCGGGGCCACCACAGAGAAGGCTCTTCCCCTGGGTCCCGCCAAACGACATTGTTTAGTTGACGGGACTCAGAGAAGGCCCACTCTGTGGGACCTAACTTATATTATTATATCTTTGTATACCACTAATACACACTTGACAATAAATAATAAAATAAAACGCAAAATGAATTGAAATGAAATGAAATGAATTCCGTGTGCCTAGGACCTTCCCCCCTCCCATTGCCTGCACCCCTCCCCCTCTGCTAAACATCCATCTTCATCCTTGAGGAAGTCACTTTTGAGTCCAGCAACAGCACCGGTTCCGGTTCCCAGGGCTCTTCATTGACAAATCTGCCCCTGTCTTTCCTTATTGAACCATGATGTGATTAGATCGGGCTAAGCAATGTAATAACGCAGCGTGGAGAGATTAGGGCCTTAATTGGAATATGTTTCCTCCCAGGTAAAAGCATATGTAATCACCTCTTTGAAAAGAGGGAGAGTGTGCCGTTCATTAATGAAGTCCGCTAGAAGTTGAGTGGCTGTAATAAACTGGAATGGAATAATGATTATTTGAGGTGAAAATGCTTCCAGTTTCCCCTTGGGCTTTGAAGTTCAGCTCCATCTCTCTTGCAAACATTGTCCACGTGGATTAGCAGAAGAAGAAGGAGAAGAAGAAGGATCAGGAAAGACTTCATGGACTCAATCTGTGTAGTCTGGAGGACAGAAGGAAAAGGGGGGACATGATTGAAACATTTAAATACGTTAAAGGATAAAATAAGGTTCAGTGGGGAAAAGTTTTTAATAGGAAAGTGAACACAAGAACAAGGGGACACAATCTGAAGTCAGTTGGGGGAAAGATCAGAAGCAACAGGAGAAAATATGATTGTACTGAAAGAGTAGTAGATGCTTTGAACAAACTTCCAGCTGACATGGTTGGCAAATCCACAGTCACTGAATTGAAACATGCCTGGGATAAACATATATCCATCCTAAGATAAAATACAGGAAATAGTATAAGGGCAGACTAGGTGGACCAGGAGGTCTTGAAAGCCGTGATGGACTACCAAAATTTTTACTACCACACTGTGGGCGTGGCTTATGCATTTTGTTTCAACATCTTTCAGTGCGAATTGGGGGCTCTGGGGGTGGAGCTCCAAATTTTGCTACGGGAACTGCGTTCCTGACCGTTCCCGTAGGAGCCCACCACTGGTTGAAAGTTTTAAAAATCCCCATAAAATAAGTGTACTCTTCTAAGACAGTCTCTATATCATTGTGTGTGTGTTTGTGTGTTTGTTTGTGTGTGTGTGTGTGTGTGCAATATTCCTGAATCTAAACTTCAGGGTTATTTTTTTTTTTAAGAGAAACATCACATTCACAAATATAACAACAGACTTTCCAGATGATTGTTTTAATGCAGGGGGTCAAACTCAGGGAGTCCTGTTGCCGTCAAGTGATCGATCAGGACATTTTCCCTCTTTAGGGAGCTGGGCTGGGTGTGGCCTGTGTTTGAGATGCAGAAAAAGAAAGTACCGTATTTTTCAGAGTATATGACGCACTTTTTTCCTCCCTAAAAGAGGCTGAAAATTCAGGTGCATCTTAGAGTTGGAATGTAGCTTTTTTGAAGCTTTTTTCCACAGCCCTAACTAGAAGCTAACGATCTTCCCAGCTCTTACCTTGCAAGCTCTTTCATTGTTACTCTCTGTCTGTTGTGGTTAGCTCTGGCCCAGCTCCTGCCCCAAGGACTGTGGATGTGGGGGAGACATCCACATGCTGCAGGCCTGTTTTGCCCCCCCGGTGGAATCTGATGATGAAGGCTCCTCTGACCAAGAAGACATGAGTGACAGGGAGGAGGAGAGTGGGGCAGACAGCTCAGGAGGAGATCAATTATCTAGCTCCTCCTTGGATTCAGAACAAGAGTTAATGATACAGCCACGCATGCGGAGAGCGATGCATAGGCAGCAACAACTGAGAGATTATTATCAAAGAAAATGAGGCCACCTGTGGCTGGGTGGGGCTGTGGTCATTAGTGAGGCTGCTATAAATAGAAGCCTGTGGGTTTGGCCATTGTGGAGGATTATCTGATCGTTGTGTTTTGTGACTGCTTTACTGACTTTGACCTTTTGTGTGCTGATTTTCCCCCGCTTTGAAACTAAACCAGAGCAAAGTGTGTTTCACTTTGTGAAAGAAGAAGGACTGTGAATGGCCTCACAGCTGCAAGATAAGTATCACAGAACTGATAAGGGACTTGTACAAATTACCAGTTTGTTTGGAGACGAGTGCTCTTTGCGTTACAAAAAGTGGGCTTAGTGTATTTGCATTTTCGGTATAAAGAACATTGTTTTGAATTTTCAAACGTGTGTGTGTCTGAAATTTGTATCTGTGAATTTTCGGGAGGAGTCTGCCAGAGAGCTCGACAGAACACTGTCAAGAATGTTTTCCAAGCCCTAAGTCTTTGCAGGGTTTTTTTCATTGCTCTACTTGCTCCGAATGTTTCTTTCCAGCCCTTACCAGGTGCTAATGATTTTCCCAGCTCTTACTGGCTTTCAAGCTCTTTCATTGTTACTCTCTCTGAATAAGGATTTTTTAAAAAGCTTTAAGCAGGGGATAAAATAATGTGTGGAAGTCGACCAGACTAAGGATGCTAGCCAGATGATAAGCATATTATTTTCCTTATTTTCCTCCCAAAAAACTAGTGTGTGTCTTATACTCTGGTGAGTCTTATACTCTGAAAAATGTGGTAGTTGCAAGCGTAGATAGATAGCTACGGTTCCAATTCGGTTCCATGACCTGATGGTTATCAAGGCTTCCGCTGCGCAAAACAATTGCAGATCTAATTTCATATCCATCTCGGTATCTCTGCTGTCTCATATCCAGATTTACTTCCACACAATACACCTTTACCTCTTTATCTCTGCACAGAGCAGGAATAACAGCATATGAGAAGCCTCAGCACCTGCATTTCGGTTCCAAATCCCACTTTGTGAGAGCTAATTAAGCAAGAGAGAAGGAGCAATCCAATCTTTTTAAAGCTCACTTTATAAAAGAAAATTCAATTTCCTTTATGACAAGGTTTTTCTCCTTCCATCTATCTTGCTGCTATTGCATCACATGAATGGCCTTTCTTTAAGGTTGGGCTAATGGGCCATATTTTTAAAAGTTGGACGTTAGCCCGGTTTTCTCAGAACTAGAGACCTATAATAAAAAAGGCTTTATATATTTACTCAGAAGGCTTAGGGAATTAATTAAAACTTTGTTCTAAATATGACAAGTGTTTAGGGAGCTTCTCAGCCATCCGTGTCATCATAGTTGTCTCAAAGGAGCTTTTTTCAACCAGCAACTGGACTTTCTGGGTTTTCTTTGGAGACTTTTGCTTTCTTAAAAAAGAATAAAAGGAAAAAAGGAAAGAACAAAAGAAGAGCGGAAAAGAAAAAGAAAAGGAAAACCACTATTCATATCGTATCTTAATCTATACATAGGAGGAAGGGTTGTTGTTAAAATTTTAAAAATACATTTCCTACTCAATTCATTTATTTCACTTCTTTCATTATATCAGTATATTCTTTCTACTTCAACAAATCCAAATAAGTATAAATCATTATCACTCCATCATTTTATGTGATAAATATCTACCATTAAAAAAGACTAAAGTAGAGGAGTCTCTTCTAGATGCCAGAGTGCGCAGAGCTGCCAGTAGACAGGAGTGGCTGAGCAGGAGGAGGTCTCTGCGTGAATAGATCTCTGGAACACTTGGCCACGCCCTTGGGCTATTTAAGGTTGAACCTTCAGTGTGAAAGTCAACTTTCGTTATGTTACAGATGTCCACTTTAACACGCTCTTTCGGCACCCATGGGAAAAAAGGTTCGCCATCACTGTCGTACACCATTTCAGACAAATGCCGGTCTAATCTCTTATTAAAAATCTCCCATATTGGAGCAACCATAACTTCTGCAGGCAACTTGTTCCACTGAGTTAATGTTTTTAACTGTTGAGAATAATGGTTAAGGAGGGAAAGAATCAACCAACCAATATCTAAGGTAGAAGGTCCCTCTTTTTCCCCCATATGCAACTGTAGGAGGTAAAAGAAAACACAACAAGGCAATATTCGTATGCACATCTCTATTGATTAACAAGATTTGGGTGACTAGAATCCTAAAATTAAAAGCCTGGGGGGTCAGTAGAAGTGACCAAGGGAGAGACTCTAATGATCTATTTATTTATTTTATTTTTTATTTTTTTATTTATTTATTTTGTCCAATACACAATGAGAGTTTTAGTGGATATATATGTATATGTATATGTATATATATATGTATATGTATATGTATATGTATATGTATATGTATATATATATGTATATGTATATACAGTAATACCTCATGATACGAACTTAATTGGTGCAAGGAGGAGGTTCGTAAGACGAAAGGTTCGTAAGACAAAACATTGTTTCCCAAAGGAAACAATGTAAAGTCAATTAATCCATGCAACCAAAAACCCCCCCGCAAAAAACCGGCTTTCGGCGACTGCTGGGAAGCCGCGCGGCTGTTTTAAAAGGTCGCAGCCGGCCTGGGGGGACTTCCCAGCACCCCCCCGAACCCCGAACCTGGGTTCAGGGGGGTGCTGGGAAGCCCCCCAGGCCAGCTGCGACCTTTTAAAACAGCCACGCGGCTTCCCAGCTGTCTCCTGAAGCCGAACGCCAAAGCCGAACTTCCGCGTTCAGCTTCGGGAGACAGCTGGGAAGCCGCGCGGCTGTTTTAAAAGGTGACAGACGGGCTGGGGGGCTTCCCAGCAACCTCCCGAACCGAACCCGGGGTTCAGAAAAATTTTGCCTCTTCTTACGAACTTTGTTCGAGTTACGAACCGGCGTTCGGGAGGCTTCTGGGAAGCCCCACCGCCCGGCTGTCACCTTTTAAAACAGCCGCGCGGCTTCCCAGCAGTCTCCGAACGCCGGTTCGTAACTCGAAAAAAGTTCGTAAGAAGAGGCAAAATTTTTCTGAACCCCGGGTTCGTATCACGAGTTGTTCGTAAGACGAGGGGTTCGTATCTTGAGGTACCACTGTATATATATATATATATATATATATATATATATATATATATATATGTATGTGTGTGTGTGTATATATATATATATATGTGTGTGTGTGTGTGTGTGTGTGTGTGTGTGTGTGTATATGTGTGTGTATATATATATATATATATGACGGTCTTGGTATATTCGGGTTTCTTCCTGTGTAGGATTTGGAAATTTCTGGCGATGTTTCGACGAGGTCCCATCTCGTCATCTTCAGGCTGGTGTTTCTGTCCTTGTTCTAGGGCGAACACAGCGAGACCTGAGCTGCCTTCCTTCTATAAATACTGGTGGCTGGGTGTGGTTTGATGGCTCAGCAATTGCCTGTTGTGTAGAAACTTCCTGGTGAGTCAGTGGGGTAACACCTGGGGTCATTGATGTAGCTGAGGTATGCTGATTAGTTAATTGTTGTAGATTAGGTGTGATATCCTGAGTAGTTGGAGCTTGCAGGCTATTTGATTGTTTTGCAATGTGTGTTCTGAAGATGACGAGTGGGACCTCATCGTAATGTCACCAGAAATTTCCAAATCCTACATGGGAAGAAACCCGAATATACCAAGACCGTCATACCTGTACCCGTTAAAATCTACGAATTGGGGTCGCTCAGCTACATCAACGACCCCAATTGTTACCCCAATGACTCACCAGGAAGTTTCTACACAACAGGCAATTGTTGAGCCATCAGACCACACCCAGCCACCAGTATTTATAGAAGGAAGGCAGCTTAGGTCTCGCAGTGTTCGCCTGAGAACAAGGACAGAAACACCAGCCTGAAGATGACGAGTGGGACCTCGTCGAAACGTCGCCAAATCACATTCACCATCATCAGGCTGAAGTTTCAAGCTTCGTGCTGTTGTAAATATGGAATGTTTGCAACTGCCATTTCTTCCTTGTATATAGTGTTAGGGGTGGAGATTTGGTTTGAATGTAGCAAATAGATTGGGTGACTATGTTTTAGTGATCTGATTGGTTGGTGGAATCATAATTACTAGAAGGATTGACATGGTGATTATTATGAAGTGTTTTTTTGTTTAAGGCTGGTTTCCAAATCTCTGGTAGGCGGGACGTATCATCCCTTTTATTCATGCAGAGGGGGTGTTTCTCAATCTCTATCGCTTCTATAGAGTCAGTGCACGCATTGCAGAACATAAGAATGCAGTTAAAAAAGAAGAAAAGACTTCCTCCCTTGTCCAGCACATTAAAAAAACAGGGCACGAAATTGACTTTGAAAAAACTAAATTACTTTCCAAAACAGAAAATTTATATAGAAGAATTACTTTAGAAGCACACGCACACACACACATAGTAAAATACATGATGAAGGTTGTAGAGGAGATACTCATAGTAAAATATATCAATGAAAGAATAGAAGAGATATAGGAACAGAAGATGCATTAGCCCTGTGTAAGAATTTAAACGTTTTTAAATAAGCAAAAAGCTTTGCAGATATGGTCCAACTCTGGCATCGCTACAGCTTCTCCTCTACGGATGGGAAAGTCTGCTGGCAAACTGTAATCACATTCAATCCCCCCTCCCCTGGAACGGAGTCACAATGGAGCCTGAATCCTGATCAGAATGAGAAACTATGGGAAAGAGTAGATAAGAGCCATAAATGGGAGAGAATCACTGTTAAGAATGAATTGTGATTGGGAGTGGGACTCTATTGAGGAAAAATAGATAAGCATCGCGATTAGAGTGAGAATCACAATTAGGAAGGGATCACGATTAGAATAAGAATGCGCTCAAAACAATAGGCCGAAATTGCAAAGCAGAGGGAGAGTCCTCATTAAGAATCCGGTCTAATCAGGGCCCAAAATGACACACGTCTCTGTAATTACCTTCAACACCACAGGATTGTCATTCATATGCAGAGCCTCTTCCCCAAGGAGACACCAAGGATGAGGGGCAAAATACAGACCGGAAGAATCCAGGGCAGGTTTTATCTGGTGACCCGGCACCCAGCGACCTGCATGGATTCTTGTGATATGTGATGTCTTATCTATCTATCTATCTATCTATCTATCTATCTATCTATCTATCTATCTATCTATCTATCTATCTATCTATCTATCTATCTATCTATCTATCTCTCTCTCTCTCTCTCTCTCTCTCTCTCTCTCTCTCTATCTATCTATCTATCTATCTATCTCTCTCTCTATCTATCTATCTATCTAATAAATAAATAAAATATAATAAATCTAATAAATAAATAAAATATCTATCTATCTATCTATCTATCTATCTACCTATCTAATAAATAAATAAAATATAATAAATCTAATAAATAAATAAAATATCTATCTATCTATCTATCTATCTAATAAATAAATAAAATATAATAAATCTAATAAATAAATAAAATATCTATCTATCTATCTATCTATCTATCTATCTATCTATCTATCTATCTATCTATTTTGTCCAATACACAATGAGGGTTTTAGTGGGTATATGTATATATCTATACACACATAGTAAAATACATGATGAAGGTTATAGAGGAGATACTCATAGTAAAATATATCTAAGAAAGAATAGAAAGGAAGGTATAGTAATAGAACATATCAACAAAAGAATAGAAGAAGAGATATAGGAATAGAAGAAAGGGATAGGAGATATAGGAGAGCATTATATCTGTCTGGAACCCATATCACATCTCAGACATTAACACCTTTGAAAATGTCCAGAGATACTTCACCAGAAGAGCCCTTCACTCCTCCACTCTAAATAGAATACCCTACGAGACTAGACTTACAATCCTGGGCCTAGAAAGCTTAGAACTAAGACGCCTCAAACATGATCTAAGTATTGCCCACAAGATCATATGCTGCAATGTCCTGCCTGTCAAAGACTACTTCAGCTTCAACCACAACAACACAAGAGAACACAACAGATTCAAGCTCAATATTAACCGCTCCAAACTGGACTGTAAAAAAAATGACTTTAGTAATTGAGTTGTCGAAGCGTGGAACTCATTACCGGACTCTGTAGTATCATCCCCTAACCCCCAACATTTTACCCTTAGACTGTCCACGGTTGACCTCTCCAGATTCCTAAGAGGTCAGTAAGGGGCGTGCATAAGCGCACTAGAGTGCCTTCCGTCCCCTGTCCTATAGTCTCTACTCTATCTCGTATTTCTTCTCTTTCCAAAAGAGAATCCCACCAAATGCCACAACTTTATGAAGGTGACCTAGGAAACCCAGCAGTAGGGCGATCTGCACACAGGTTAGATGGAAAGCCATCTCAAAATCTTCTAAGGGTGATCTACAATCTGTTATTTGGATTGGGGCAGATCGCTTGTGATCAGTTCTCATGGGGTTGAACACACAGTATATTGCCTTGCTAAAGGCTAGAAAGGTAAGAAAGGGGCAGCTATTTCTTGGAATATAATATAATAAACTAAACAATGTCGGCTGGCGGGACCCAGGGGAGGAGCCTTCTCTGTGGCGGCCCCGACCCTCTGGAACCAACTCCCCCTGGAGATTAGGATTGCCCCCACCCTCCTTGCCTTTTGCAAACTCCTCAAAACCCACCTCTGTCGCCAGGCATGGGGGAACCGATTCCCCTGGGCCGTTCCGTTTAATGCATGGGATGTTTGGGATGTATGATTGGTTTTTTTATTAAGGGTTTTTAAACTGTTTTTCATAATTGGATTTGTACTGTGTTTTATTGTTGTGAGCCGCTCCGAGTCTTCGGAGAGGAGCAGCATACAAATCTAATTAATAATAATAATAATAATAATAATAATAATAATAATAATAATAATAATAATATCAGGCCACAGGTCAATCTGGGAATTCAAAGAACATTCCAGAAGATGTGCATTTCCTCATGTGTCACTGGCCACCAAGTTTTTAATGCATGGAACTCATTACCAACCCCCCCAAATGTTACCCTTAGAGTCTGTCCACTGTTGACCTCTCCCGATTCCTAAGAGGTCAGTAAGGGGCGTGCATAAATGCACCAGTGTGCCTTCTGTCCCCTGTCACTTGGTGGGACCCAGGGGAAGAGCCTTCGCTGTGGTGGCCCTGACCCTCTGGAACCAGCTCCCTCTTGGAGATCAGGATTGCCCCCACCCTCCTTGCCTTTTGCAAACCTCTTAAAACCCACCTCTGTCATCAGGCATGGGGGAATTGAGACATCTCCCCCAGGCTTATATAGTTTTATGTATGGTATGCTTGTGTTGTATGTTTTTAAAATAATGGGTTTTTAGATATTTTTTAAATATTAGATTTGTTTATTATATACTGTTTTTATTGTTGTTGTGAGTTGCCCCAAGTCTGCAGAGAGGGGCAGCATACAAATCTAATAAATAAATAAATAAATAAATAAATAAATAAATAGATAGATAGATAGATAGATAGATAGATAGATAGATAGATAAATAGATAAATAGATAAATAGATAAATAGATAAATAGATAAATAGATAGATAAACAAACAAACAAATATAAATATAAATATAAATATAAATATAAATATAAATATAAATATAAATATAAATATAAATATAAATATAAATATAAATATAAATATAAATATAAATATAAATATAAATATAAATATAAATATAAATATAAATATAAATATAAATATAAATATAAATATAAATATAAATATAAATATAAATATAAATATAAATATAAATATAAATATAAATATAAATATAAATATAAATATAAATATAAATATAAATATAAATATAAATATAAATATAAATATAAATATAAATCAATCAATTTGTCTCCCTAAGCAGAGAGGAAGTAAAAATACAGACTATGCTTCTATGATATTTTTCAGTGTGGAATTAATGCCTAGAAGTTTTGTAAAAATTGAGGCTGAATAAAAGCATTATTAAAGCACTTAAAGTATATAGGAAAAGGCATCTGTTGGGGTGTCTTCCTCACCGAGAATTTCTAACCCGAAGGGTCTTCCTCCTTCTGCAATTTAAGAGATAACAGCTGTTATCTCTGGGAAGGGGAGCGAAAGAGATGGGGAAAGTATTTTAAATATTCAACAACAAAAAAGATATTATGCCTCTGTACATTAAGTCAGAAAGAATGGATTTCAAGGGCGTGTGTGTGTTTCTAGCCCTGGAAGCCGTTGTCTTCTCCCTGCTGCCATTAGTGGGACCATTTTAATGCAGAACAATAATATGGCGCTGAGCTGAGCTACGATGGCAGGGGAGGCCAAGCCGCTTCTAAATAACTCTGATTTGCAAATCATGCAATTTTAAAATCCCCCCGCAGAGCGATGCCCGGAGTCACTTTGATAAAATTAAAACATTGGCACTTCTAATTTCTCATCCAACTCCCCCCCCTTCCCAAAAACACCCCCCAGGTAACAGCTCAGAATATTTCCTATCAGACAGTCACGAAGCCTTTCCCGGCCATTCGTCTCTAAAATGTATAAACCAGGTTTCAGGGCCTCTTGGAGGAAAAGAGATGCGGATTCAAGATGAGGCTAATCAGTATTGAGGCGGCTCCTAGTCGAATCTCTCTCCCGCGGCGGTTCTCTGGCAAAAGCGACGGAGGCCTTAGCCAGCACGGTTCATCTCAGTAGGGAGGGTGGGAAGTGATGGAGCCCATTATGCCAGTGGTTGTGTTTAGCAGATGTTGGGTGCGCGAAGGAGGGGACAACAGATAAATCAGCAGTTCCCGGAACTCGGTTCTTTTTTCCATGTTCAACACATGGAAAATATTCTCTTATTTGCCGTATTTTTCAGAGTATAAGACCAGTGAAGGGCTGCAATTTTTTTTTACTACCACACTGTAGGCGTGGCCTATTTTGTGGGTGTGGCTGGCTGGCCATGTGACGAGGTGGGAGTGGCTTGACGATTGTGTGACGGGTGGCAGTGGATTAAAGGTCATGTGACTGGCTTAAAAGTGGCCAACCTGATGTCACTCACGTCAAGGCTTTGGGTTAGGGTCAGCGCAGTGATGGGCTCCTACAGGTAGGGTCAGGTACGCAGAACCAGTAGAAAAAAATTGATTTTTTTTCTTCTTTTCCATTCTGGGCTCTGGGAATGTTTTTTCTATTGCAGTAAATGAGGTTGAATGTGTATAATTGTAGAAGAGCTGTGTGCGTGTACATATACACACAGTTTATATAGTAGATAATGTCTATTTTTGTGTGCCTGTGTTTAATATGTATGTACGCTTATGGCATATATACTGTACATAGAATTAAATAGTATATTTTGGATGTTCAGTAATAGTAAATAGAGAGGGAAATTGTCTCTCTTTGAGGACAGGAGAGGACAGGCACCCTAACCCAGTGAAGGGCCGCAAAAAAAATTACTACCACACTGTGGGCACGGCTTATTTTGTGGGTGTGGCTTGCTGGCCATGTGACCAGGTGGGAGTGGCTTGACGATTGTGTGATGGGGGTGGCTTAAAGGTCATGTGACTGGCTTAGACACAAGAACAGTTTTTTCCCGAACGCCATCACTCTACTAAACAAATAATTCCCTCAAAACTGTCAGACTTTCTACTAAATCTGCACTTCTATTCTACTAGTTTTTCTCATCATTCCTTTCACCCATTTCCTCCCATGTTGACTGTATGACTGTAACTTGTTGCGTATATCCTAAGATTTTTATTAATATTGCTTCTTTATTGCTTATTTGACCCCTATGACAATCATTAAGTGTTGTATCACATGATTCTTGACAAATGTATATTTTATTTTATGTACATTGAGAGCATATGCACCAAGACAAATTCCTTGTGTGTCCAATCACACTTGGCCAATAAAAATTCTATTCTATTCTATTCTATTCTATTCTATTAAATGTGGCCATCTTGACATCACTCACATTCAGGGTTTGGGTTAGGATGCCTGGCCTCTCCTCGCCCCCAAGAGATACAATTTCTCCATTTATTTACTATCACTGAACATCCAAAATACAGTAGTCCCTCGCTATACCGCGCTTCACCTACTGCGGCTTCACTTCATCGCTGGTTTCTGAGGAAGTCGATCGGCAGATTTAAACAGCCCGCCAAACTCGATCAGCAGGTTTTTCAAAAAAATATATATATCTAAAATTGTAAATACTGTATTTAAATACTGTATCTAAAATAAATACTGTGTGGGAAGGGTTTATAAACACTTAAAACAATGAAAACTTACCAAACAATTACAATATAAATACTTAAATAAGTACTATCAGTCGATAAATTCCCCATCGCGGATTTCACCTATCGCGGCCAGGTCTGGAACATAACACCAGCGATAGGTGAGGGACTACTGTATACTTTTTAATTCTATGTGTATATGTGCCATACGTGTACATACATATTACACACAGTCACACAAAAATATATGTTATCCACTATATAAACTGTAAACGGCATATAAGTTGATAACTGAGCTGGGATTTGAGGGTTGAACTCAAACCACCCATGAATCAAATCGCAGCTTGAAAATCTCTTTAAAAGGTTGAGAATATTAAGGGATGAGTCTACTTTTCTTCCCATTTAACCTTCCTAGTCTCCAGAAGAAGATTCTTCTTTCCAACACCTATTATTGGTCATCACCTTTAAAGCCCTACATGGCAATGGACCAGATTACCTCTGGAACCGCCTGCTACCGCACGAATCCCAACGACCAATAAGGTCCCACAGAGTTGGCCTTCTCCGGGTCCCGTCGACTAAACAATGTCATTTGGCAGGCCCCAAGGGAAGAGCCTTCTCTGTGGTGGCCCCGGCCCTCTGGAACCAACTCCCCTCCGAGATTAGAACTGCCCCCACCCTCCTTGCCTTTTGTAAACTACTCAAGACTCATTTATACCGCCAGGCATGGGGGAGTTGAGATAGCTCTTCCCCCTAGGCCATTCCAAGTTATGCATGGTAGGTTTGTGTGTATGTTTGGTTTTATAATAAGGGTTTTTAGTTGTTTTTATTATTGGATTGTACATGTTGTGTTTATTATTGTTGTTAGCCGCCCCGAGTCTGCGGAGAGGGGCGGCATACAAATCCAATAAATTATTATTATTATTATTATTATTATTATTATTATTATTATTATTATTATTATTATTTACAGTGAAATTATCTATCTGATGATTGAAAATCAATGAGCTACCTGACAATTGTAGTTGAAATGTTCATACACACAATACCCAAAGCTGCTCAGCAGATTTTAATCTCTGATCACCCTCAAGAATAAGACTGGACCACCAGGACTCTTCTTCTCCTGACTTTCCTCCGAGTGAGCCTAGCAAAAACGTCACTCTGAAACTGTCAAAGATGTTATGCGGGAAGAAAATTTGATTCACAGCTCAAGCCTTCTCTGTCACGGTCTGTTAGGTTTCCGGCATTACAATTCCCCTCGCCTGGAATGTCAAAGGAATTGGCTCTGCATGTCAATGGACCTGTTTGGGTTGACAAGTATGTTGGATCATCTGGCAAAACTGAACTAAGTCAAACTTTGATCATAATTTCGACTTCAGAGAACTTAACCCAGGCCACTTGGCTGAAGAATTAACACTGTGTAAAAGTTCAATTATTATTTCTATCTTTTAGTTGCAACATCAACTTGTGCAATTTTTTTGGACAATCTTTTACACAGAAATAACAAATACGGAATATGTTAGACCTCTACATAAGATGACATACAACTAATGCTATATAAAATGCAAATCTATGTAGACACACTTTTAATTACTTTTAATTATGATTTAAACATTTGAAATAATAGTTGCCTTTTAAAAAAAGTTGCATTTAAAAAAAAACACACACCTTTGAGACAACTATGAACTGCATGATTGAGGTAGATTTCTCTATTACTGCTTAATTTTCTATATAAAACAGATCTTTTATTTATTTATTTATTTATTTATTTATTTATTTATTTATTTATTTATTTATTTATTTATTTATTTATTTACTTGTTTGTCTGTCTGTCTGTTTGTTTACCTACCTACCTACCTACCTACCCACCCACTCACTCACTCACTCACTCACTCACTCACTCATTCATTCATTCATTCATTCATTAAGTTGAAAGGGACCTTGTAGGTCATCAAGTCCAACCCCCTGCCTGAGCACGAAACTCTACACCATCCCAGCCAAATGGCAGTCCAATCTCTTCTTAAAAATGTCCAGAGTAGGGGAGTTCACAACCTTCGCTGGCAGGCCGTTCCACTGGTTGATCGCTCTGACCATCAGGAAGTTCTTCCTTATTTCCAGGTTGAATCTCTCCTTGGTCAGCTTTCAGCCATTGTTCCTCATCTGGCCCGCTGGTGCCCTGGAAAAGAGTGTGACCCCCCTCTTCTCTCTGGCCACCTCTCAAGTACCTGTAGATTGTTATCATGTCCTCCCCAGCCCTTCTTTTCTCTAGGCTATCCATACCCAATTCCAGCAATCTCTCTTCATAAGTCTTGGTTTCTAGCCCCCTAATCATTTTGGTTGCTCTTTTCTGCACCTTCTCCAGAGTTTCTATGTCTCTTTTGAAGTGTGGTGACCAGAACTGAATGCAGTACTCCAGATGTGGTCTGACCAGGGCGTTATAGAGTGGTATTAATTAATTTTCACTTCCAGAAGAGGTCGTGACAGCTGTCAGCCTTGATAGCTTCAAGGCAGGATTAGACAGATTCTTGGATGCCAAGTGTATTGGTGGCTATTGAACGGATATCCATGTGCCACCTCTATGTTGGTTGAGGCAGGCAGGAGACCCTTGAATACCATTTGTTGGGGGTCAGGGGAAAGGGAGGGTCTTGCCTTCTCTTTCCGCTCAAGATCCCCAAGGACAATTGGTGGGCCACTGTGGGACACAGAATGCTGGACTCGATGGGCTTTGGCCTGATTCAGCATGGCTCTTCTTATATTCTTATGTTCTTATGAATACCTCTCTGGTCTTGGAGTGTATCCCCTGTTGATACAGTTTAGAATTGTGTTGGCCTTTTTAGCCACTGCTGCACATTGCTGTCTCATATTTAGTTAATTATCCACCAAGACTCCAAGATCCCTTTTACAGTCGCTACTGCTAAGTGGGGTTTCTCCCAGACTGTATGCGTGTCTAGTTTTTTTTTTTTACCTAGGTGAAGGACTTTACTCTTCTCGACATTGAACATCATTTTGTTAGTTTAGGCCCACAGTGTTAATCTCTCTTTCTGTATTTTGAGCCTGTCCTCTAGGGTGTTGGCTATCCCCGCCTGTTTCTTTCAGATAATTCAATTCAATTCAATTCAATTTATTAGATTTGTGTCCCACCCCTCTCCGAAGACTAAGATAAGCTCCACTTCTGGTGCTTTTTTCCTCCCAGAGTTCTAGTAACTTTACTCAGTAGGTTCTTCCCATGGTATGAAATGATCTGTGGTTAAGCACCTCTAAGCATGTCTCAATAGTCAATACATTACTTCTTGCAATTGACTCTACCTTTCATCTCTGAAAAATTACCCTGTAGTAAAATGGGTGGCCGATCAATTTGATAAATAAAATAAAAATTCCAGAAGTACAGGGTAAGACCTCCAAGCACAATTTTTTCCTGCCTTCATAACCATTACTCTTTTCATCTTGGTACCTATGCATCACAGGAGATTAATTTGGTCTTCAAACTACCATTCAATCCATTTGAAATAGAACCAACGTCTTCTCACCCTTAAGGACACAACATTACATTAGAAGTAAGGGCTGCGGTGATGCAGTGGTTAGAATGAAGTATTGTGGGCTAATTCTGTCCAGCAGTTTGATTCTCACTGGCTCAAGGTTGACTCAGCCTTCCATCCTTCCATGGTCAGTAAAATGCAGTGCCAGATTGTTAGGGGCAATTGCTCTGCCGGCGTGTTTCAACCGCCCGTAATTACAGGGTAATTAGTCCAGGAAGACACACACCACACAATAAAAGGAAAACCCAAACATTTTTAGAAACAGAAAAACAGAAACAGCTCCCTTTTTAAATGTCAAAGGGATTTTCTGGTACACACAAGGCACAGGTTAAATGCAATCCAATTGCTCACCCAATAACTGGGAAACTGAGTCCAATTCTAAAGTCCAGAGAGTTCACTCACACAATCCTGAAGAGCAAAAACCATGATCTTGATGAAACAATGAATCAGATAAACTGCCACAAGGCTAAACCAGCACGCTGTTCTTTTTATCTGTAGCACTAATTACAGCAGCCCCACCCAACCACAGGTGGCCTCATTTTCTCTTGTAATAATCCTTCAGTTGTTGTCTCCTATGCATCGCTCTACACATGCGTGGATGTGTCACTAATTCTTATTCAGAATCCAAGGATGATACAGATGATTGATCTCCTCCTGGGCTGTCTGCCAAACTCCCCTCTTCCCTGTCACTCACACTTCCTTGGTCAGAGGAGGCTTCGTCGGCAGATTCCATCGGGAGCAAAACAGGCCTGCGGCATGTGGATGTTTCCCCCACATCCACCTGCACATTCCTTGGGGCAGGAGCTGGGCCAGAGCTAACCACAACAGGCAATATGCTGACTTTGTAAAACTGCTTCGAGAGGGCTGTAAAACACTGCAAAACAGAATATAAGTCGAAGTGCTGTTGCTACTGCTACAAGTAGAACATTTGCAAATGATTCCACTGACTGCATGTCAGGAAATTAAGCATTTGATTTCCAATACGTAGAATTAAGTTTTGAACTTCACTCCTGTTGGCAGTTACGGATGCTTGAATAATGAAATCCAGTGATGTATTTAAAGTATTCTTCATCAAAGATTATATTTGGCACTGCCGCAGATAAGTCAAAGAGACGGATTACGCTCTTCCCCTTTGAAATTACTCAATGTCAAGTTTAGGGATAGACAATATATATAAAACTCACAATTATTAATCAGTAAGCTTTCAGAGTGCAGGCAGACTTTCCAGCTCTTCCAGAGGGGGAGAAAAATAGAAAATTTGGAGTTATTCCACATTCCTTCCCCAACCTGCTAAATACCTTAGTTGAATAATGATCCCAAAACTTAGAAGGGCTTTATCTAAGCAGGTTCAATGTCCTTCCACCAGCTTAGAGTATTTATTTATTTATTGTTAGAGTTGGAAGGGACTATGCGGATCATCAAGTCCAACCCCCTGCCTAAACAGGAACCCTATAGCATCCCAGCCAAATGGCAGTCCAATTTATTTATTTATTTATTATTTATTATTTGGATTTGTATGCCGCCCCCTCCGAAGACTCGGGGCGGCTCACAACAAATAGTACAAATCACAAATAGTCCAATCAATTAAAATATTAAAGCTTTAAAAAACCCATGTACTAACAGACACACACACAAGCATACCATATATAAATTAAACATGCCCAGGGGGAGATGTTTCAATTCCCCCATGCCTGACGGCAAAGGTGGGTTTTAAGGAGTTTACGGAAGGCAGGAAGAGTAGGGGCAGTTCTAATCTCCGGGGGGAGTTGGTTCCAGAGGGCCGGTGCCACCACAGAGAAGGCTCTTCCCCTGGGGCCCGCCAACCGACATTGTTTAGTTGACGGGACCCGGAGAAGGCCCACTCTGTGGAACCTAATCGGTCGCTGGGATTCGTGCGGCAGGAGGCGGTCTCGGAGATATTCTGGTCCGATGCCATGAAGGGCTTTAAAGGTCATAACCAACACTTTGAATTGTGACCGGAAACTGATCGGCAGCCAATGCAGACTGCGGAGTGATGGTGAAACATGGGCATACCTAGGTAAGCCCATGACTGCTCTCGCAGCTGCATTCTGCACGATCTGAAGTTTCCGAACACTTTTCAGAGGTAGCCCCATGTAGAGAGCATTACAGTAATCGAACCTCGAGGTGATGAGGGCATGAGTGACTGTGAGCAATGAGTCCCGGTCCAGATAGGGCCGCAACTGGTGCACCAGGCGAACCTGGGCGAACGCCCCCCTCGCCACAGCTGAGAGATGTTGTTCTAATGTGAGCTGTGGATCGAGGAGGACGCCCAAGTTGCGGACCCTCTCTGAGGGGGTCAATAATTCCCCCCCCAGGGTAATGGACGGACAGATGGAATTGTCCTTGGGAGGCAAAACCCACAGCCACTCCGTCTTATCCGGGTTGAGTTTGAGTCTGTTGACACCCATCCAGGCCCCAACAGCCTCCAGGCACCGGCACATCACTTCCACCGCTTCGTTGACTTCGTTGAATTTCCTCTTAAAAATGTCCAGAGTATTGGAGTTCACAACGTCCGCTGGTAGGTTGTTCCACTGGTTGATCGTTCTGACTGTCAGGAAGTTCTTCCTTATTTCCAGGTTGAACCTCTCCTTGGTCAGCTTCCAGCCATTGTTCCTCGTCCGGCCCTCCAGTGCCCTGGAGAATAAAGTGAACCCCTCCTCTCTGTGGCAACCCCTCGTATACCTGTAGACTGCTATCATGTCCACTCTGGCCCTCCTTTTCTCTAGGCTATCCATGCCCAGTTCCCGCAGTCTCTCTTCGTAAGTCTTGGTTTCTAGACCCCTGATCATGTTGGTTGCTCTCTTTTGCACCTTCTCCAGAGTTTCAATGTCTTTTTTGAAGTGTGGTGACCAGAACTGGACGCAGTACTCCAGGTGTGGTCTGACCAGGGCGTAGTAGAGTGGTATTAAGACTTCCCTGGTCTTGGAGTGTATTCCCCTGTTGGTGCAGCTTAGGATTGTGTTGGCTTTTTTGGCTGCTGCTGCACATTGTTGGCTCATGTTTAATTGATTGTCCACCAAGACTCCGAGATCACTTTCGCCGTCGCTACTGCTGAGAGGGGTTTCTCCCAGGCTGTATGTGTGTCCAGGTTTTTTTTTACCTAGGTGAAGGACTTTGCTCTTGTCGATGTTGAACATCATTTTGTTGGTGTGGGCCCACTGTGTTAGTCTGTCCAGGTCTTTCTGTAATTTGAGTGCCCATAGTATTTCTTCTCATTCTGTTTAGATATTTCAGAACATTTACATTTTTCTTCTTTATCTTAATCAATTATGATTTTTTGTTCTATGACTGAATAAAGATTGAGTGAGTGAGTGAGTGAGTGAGTGAGTGAGTGAGTGAGTGAGTGAGTGATTGAATCAGGAAGCAATTTGAGTATTGCCCACAAGATCATATGCTGCAATGTCCTACCGGTCAATGACTACTTCAGCTTCAACTGCAACAACACAAGAGCACGCAACAGATTCAAACTTAATATGAACCACTCCAAACTTGACTGTAAAAAATATGATTTCAACAATCGAGTTATCGAAGAGTGGAACTCATTACCGGACTCAATAGTGTCAACCCCTAACCCCCAACATTTCTCCCTTAAACTCTCCACGATTGACGTCTCCAGGTTCCTAAGAGGCCAGTAAGGGGCGTATATAAGTGCACTGGTGTGCCTTTCGTGCCCTGTCCAATTGTCTTTCCTTTCTTTCACCTATCTTATATATTCTCTTCCTTTCACATATCCTCTCCTCTAAGTTCACTTTTACCCTCATTTATATTACCACATGTCTATTTTTCTTCCTATGTATTTGTGCATTGGACAAATGAATAAATAAATAAATAAATAAATAAATAAATAAATAGCTAGATAGATAGATAGATAGATAGATAGATAGATAGATAGATAGATAGATAGATAGACAGACAGACAGACAGACAGACAGACAGACAGACAGGTAAGCAAGCAAGCAAGCAAGCAAGCAAGCAAGCAAGCAAGCAAGCAAGCAAGCAAGCAAGCAAGCAAGCAAGCAAGCAAGCAAGCAAGCAAGCAAGCAAGCAAATAAATAAATAAACAAACAAACAAACAAACAAACAAAGAATTTCTATTCTCACTATCCAAGAAAAAAAAGTCTCATTGTAACTTTGAAGCAATCCTAACAAATCTGTGGCTTTTTTGGAGCATGGCGTAAGTAGCATATCAAAGAAAGAGCCTAAACGTATTTCATTTTCTAATTAGTGATGGAAGAATACTAACACATTTTCCAAAATTATTCCTCCAATTGCAGTACTTGAGTTAATAAACAGGAAATTCTGAAGCCGATCTCAGAGAAAGGAATATTAGCTCAGCTCTCGATACAATTCTCTTGCCTTCTTGCATAATTCATCCTGTTTAATGGTGTCACCCAACTGTCCTTTTAGTTTGATTGAAGAGCGACCACAAATATGTTTGTTCAGTTTTCACTTTCTGCTCTGGACTCTTTTGTCTTTGTTTTTGCTTTTTCCTACTGAAGACTGTGGGAATTTTCAGGCAGTGGTGCGAAATAAATCACAAAGGGACTTGATTTATTTGATAGAAGAGGGACTCTTGAAAGGAAGTCAAGTGTTTCTTCTTCCTTTTTGGATAACCTTTGTTAAACTGCCTGAAAGATATGAGAAGAGTTGGATGTACCTTCAAGGAGAAAGGTTTCAAAGAGCACTTCAAAGAGATGGTTATTCATCAAGTCTTCTAAACGAAGGCTATCAATTAGGAAGGCATCCATTCTACTCAGGACTTACACCTACAGGGTGTGTTCCAAAGGTAAGATAATTTTTTAAAAAAGTAATTTATTGAACAGATTTGCACCAACATTTCAAATTCTTCAAAGTCCTGTCCTTGGGCCTCTACACATTTTTTCCAGAAACTCTGCCATGACCGGTACGCCACTTGGAAGGCTTCTTCGGGGACCTCTCGCAAGGTCTTCGACACGGCTGATTGGATCTCTTCTATGGATGAAAAGCGGGTTCCTTTCAGGGCTGGGAACAAAAAGAAGTCTGCTGGGGCGACGTCAGGACTATAGTGGGGCAGCACTGGCACCTGGTGTTTGGCCAGGAACCCACGGACTCGTAGCGCATTGTGGCCAGGTGCGTTTTTCATCCATAGAAGAGATCTAGTGTCACTCGCTGGGGTGACAATTTGCTTTGCGTTTCCGGCGCTCCCCTTCCTGGGTTGCCCCCCCCCCCTGCCTTAGGCTGGATAGCTAGGCGACCCGGTGCTGCCAGAAGCATAAATGCTGCCAGCGCCGCTTCTACCCATGCCTTCTGCTTGCACCTCAGGTGGGAGGGGACCATGTGAGGCTGGAGGGGAGCCGGGCAGGATAGAGGGAAGCTCGTCCGAGGCCAGGAAGGAGGAAAGAGGAAAAAAGCAAGGAGCACAGATGCAGCAGCAGCAGGGGAAAAAAGGAAAGACAAGCCAAGACCAGTAATCCAGCAAGTGACAGCCCCCAATCAGCTGGAGCTGCACACTCATCTTCGTTTCTGCCAGTGGAACTGTGTTCCACCCCATCCTGCCTGCTGCCCACTCCTGCATAGGATCTAACCGCTCACTGGGAGATATGTGGTAGAAGGCAGTCTCAAAGATAATCTGGTCCTGAGCCTTGTAGGGCTTTAAAGGTAATAACCAACTCCTGGAATTGTGACCAGAGACCGATAGGAAACCATTGCAGCTCAAAAAGAATTGATATAATACGGGTGCATTTGGGCGCATCCACAACTTCTTGCATAGCTGCATTCGGAGAGGGGCGGCATACAAATCTAATAAATAAAATAAATAAATTAAATAAATAAATTCTGGACCAACCGTAGTCTCCGAACACTCTTCACAGGTGGCCGCATGTAGAGCGCATTGCAATAACCCAGCCGTGAGGTGATAAGGGCATGAGTGACCATGAGAAGATAAATCTGTTCATCAGTTTATTATTCGATACATGCAATATTGCCGGGGCCGTAGCTAATTGAGGTCTGGCTGTTTGATTTTTAGTTATGTTTTGCCAGAAGGCGTCAATGAACGGAGCTATAATCAGCCCCTGGTCCTGTTTGGTCTGACTGCATAAGGCTTCTTCATTCTTGCCTGCAGGACACAGAGCTAACTTGATTTTAGCCTTACCCAGGCAGTGATGTCTATTGCTGCAATCAATTTTAGGCTGTACAGAGAAGACATTGCCTACAAATAGGGAATTTGCTTGGCAGAACATTATTACTCTGTCTCATGCTTTATTTGGTACATCCAGGCAAGATTTCCCCCATTATTTCCGATACCATTTTAATCCCCACCCTTAGTATAACATGTTATACACTATCAACAAAGTGTATTTGAACTATTTCCTTTCTTCTGCATCTGGGGGTTTGAACATAAATTTGAACCGCCCTAATATTGATTAGCTAGCCTTGAAATTGAATTGAGGATATTCAAACATGTTTTGGCTTTGTAGCTTGGGCTGAATTTAACACTCTTTAGCTATAGTGTTGATCCTGCTCCAACAGACCATAATTACAGTAGTAATTATAGCTCAGCATCTTTGGGAGATTCCCACTAAGAAGGAATCAACCACTGGCGTAGAAATTATACTCTGTCAATCTCAATCTCCCCCCTCTGTCAATCTCAATCTCTCTTTCTTTCTCCTCTTTCTTTTTTTTCCTTTATCACTTTCTTTATCTCTCCCTTCTCCCCCTCTCTTTCTCTTTCTCTTCCTTCCTTCCTTCCCTCCCCCTCCCTCCCTCTTTCTTTCTTTCTTTTTTTCTTTCCTTCCTTCCTTCCTTCCTTCCTTCTTTCCTCCCTCCCTCCCTCCCTTCCTTCCCTCCCTCTTTCTTTCTTTCTTTCTTTCTTTCCTTCCTTCTTTCCTCCCTTCCTTCCCTCCCTCCCTCCCTCTTTCTTTCTTTCTTTCTTTCTTTCTTTCTTTTCTGTTATTTGCTTACTTTAAAATTTATTTCATAATAGAGAAGATAATTAAAACAGTACTGAATGACCTGAATGAGGCTGGAAAAGTTCTGTTTCCAACTTCTGGTTGGACTGGAAATGCCCTTTTTAAAAAAAATCTGCCCAGGGGAGCCTGGGGAGGATGAAAATGGCCTTCCCCCACCACCGGAAGCCCTCTGGAGGCGAAAAATAGCCCATTTCAAGTTGGGGAATGGGCCACTTCTGGCTTCTGGAGGGGCTCTGTGGGGAGGATGCTGTTTTTGCTCTATCCAGGCTCCTAAAATAACTCTGGAGCCTGGGGAAAGCAAAAAAAATATTGGGGGTAAATGGAACATTTCCAGCTCCTGGAGGACCTCTAGGGGAAGGGCAAGGCCATTTTTGCCCTCCTTGGTCTCACAGAAAGCCTTTGAAGGTTGGGGAGAGGAAAAAACGGGGCTTCCCCACCCTCTCCCGAGACCAGAAACAGCCTGTTTCCCAAATAACTAAATAACTAAATAACTAAATAACTAAATAACTAAATAACTAAATAACTAAATAACCAAATAACCAAATAACCAAATAACCAAATAACTAAATAACTAAATAACTAAATAATTAAATAACTAAATAACTAAATAACTAAATAACTAGATAGATAGATAGTACAGATAGATAGATAGTATAGATAGATAGATAGTATAGATAGATAGATAGATAGTATAGATAGATAGGATAGATAGATAGATAGATAGATAGATAGATAGATAGATAGATAGATAGATAGATAGATAGATAGAACTCCCAGTGGGCCCAGAAGGCCTGAAAATCAGTTGAGTGGTGCACCTGAGCCCCCTTGCCCACCCATAGGGCTCCATCTGCCCCTTGTGTCATGCGTCGCATAGGTTCACCATCACGGTTATCGGGGCTCCTGTTTGAGCAGGGGGCTCTGAGACCTCCAGGGTCCCTTCCAGCTCTACTTTGATTGGTTGACAGAATGATATTTTAGCAAACGTCCTAGAGTGGCATTTCCCAACTTGGCAACCTGAAAGTGTGTGTGTGGACTTCATCTCCCAGAATTCCTCAGCCAGCATCCTCCAGGATAGGAATCAAATGAAGAAATAAATTCTTCCATGCAAATCACTGTACCGTTAAAATCGGAAATCAATCTCTCCGTCTATAAAGATTTATTATTTTTTAAGCTGTCTATTTGAACAACCAACTGGGTAAATTCTATTAACTGCAATCTGCACAGGAAGGCCATTTCCAAGTAACTATTAGATCTAATTGATGGAAAACACGGGGATTTTAATTACACCGAGACAGCACTGTTGTCATCAAACTTTTTTCTTCCTAAAGCGTGCTTAGTGCTATTTTTAACTCCAGATAATTATCCAAACAGATACTTACCCGCTTGTTTTAATTCCAAGGTCAATTGAACATTTATGATTATTAAATGTTATAATTACTCCTTGTTTTGTCTCAACAGTGCGCCAAGGACAGCAAATAGGACCAACAAGAGAAAAAGTGACATGCTCAAAAAGCAGTTTACAATCTTTGAGAAATTAGAGTAATGAAGGAGAAATAACAGGGTTTTTTTTAAAAGCTTTTATAGGAAGGTCGGTGATGAAACCTGAATAGTTCTCTCTTAACCATAAGGTCAAAATGTCTGGGTGTCCAGAGGGGGGCTGCTAAGGGGGAACGGTGACATGTGCTTGACCCCGTGGCTCTGAGTGTTAGCAGAGTCCAGTGCAATTCCGCTACTGCACCTGAGCAGGGAGTGAAATCGCAGGTGTGCGTATGGCACCTAAACTCAGTTTCTGACTGGTCCAACACATGGCAACTCCAAATCTCAACCAGCAAATGCTCTGTCCTACACATCGGCAAAAAGAATCAGAACTTCAAATACAAACATAATAAACACAGATTATCACAGATAATCCCCACTCGGTTAAAGACCTTGGTATACTAATCACAAAAGATTTAAGTGCCAAAGCCCACTGCAACAACACCGCCAAGAAGGCCTTAAGAAGAGTTGTTAACTAATCCTATGTAGCTTCTGCTCTGGAAATCTCTCACTACTTACCAGAGCTTACAAAACTTTTGCCAGACCCATCCTCAAATATAGCTCATCTGTTTGGAACCCATATCTCATCTTAGATATTAACACCCTTGAAAATGTCCAAAGATACTTCACCAGGAGAGCCCTTCACTCCTTCACTCGAAACAGAAGACCCTACAAGACTAGACTTTCAATCCTGGGCCTAGAAAGCTTAGAACTAAGACGCCTTAAACATGATCTAAGTATTGCCCACAAGATCATATGCTGCAATGTCAAGGACTACTTCAGCTTCAACCACAACAACACAAGAGCACACAACAGATTCAAGCTTAATATTAACCACTCCAAACTTGACTGTAAAAAATATGACTTAAGTAATCGGGTTGTCGAAGCGTAGAACTCATTGCCGGACTCTGTAGTAGCATCCCCTAACCTTTTCTCCTCTTTCCTCCTTCCTGGCCTCGGACGAGCTTCCCTCTCTCCTGCCCAGCTCCCCTCCAGCCTCCTGTGGCCACCTCCCGCCTGAGGTGGAAGCAGAAGACATGGGTAGAAGCGGCGCTGGCAGCATTGATGCTTCTGGCAGCCCCTGTTCGCCCAGCTACCCAGTCTGAGGTGGGGGGGAGGGCGACCCAGGAAGGAGAGTGCGCGAAACGCGAAGCAAATTTCCACCCCATGGTTAGCTTATAAGTTGAGGACTTAACAGTTCACTTGAACGATGATGATTGTTCAAGCCATTCCCACCTGATCACATGGCCGGCAAGCCACTCCTACCCAATCACATGACTGTTAAGCCACACCCACAAAATAAGCCATACCCACCCAGTAAAAATTTTGGCTGCCCATTATTGGCATTGAGGACGGAATTGCCCAAACCAAGTACAGTGATCCCCCGATCATTGCGAGGGTTCCGTTCCAGGACCCCCCGCAACGAGCGGGTTTTCGCGAAGTAGCGCTGCGGAAGTAAAAACACCATCTGCGCATGTGCAGATGGTGTTTTTACTTCCGCAGCGCTAGCGAGGAGCCGAAGATTGGGGGCGGCGCGGCTGTTTTAAAACGTCGCCGCCGGCATGGGGGGCTTGCCAGCACCCCCCGGACCCCCAACCCGGGTTTGGGGGGCTGCTAGGAAGCCGCCCATGCCGGCGGCGACGTTTTAAAACAGCCGCGCGGCTTTCCAATGAGTCCCGAAGACAAACGTCAAACTTCCGCGTTTGTCTTCGGGACTCATTGGAAAGCCGCGCGGGTGTTTTAAAACGTCGCCGCTGACATGGGGGGCTCGCTAGCACCCCCCCAAACCCCCAACCCGGGTTTGGGGGGGTGCTAGCAAGCCCCCCATGTCGGCGGCGACGTTTTAAAACACCCGCGCGCCTTCCCAACTGAGCCCTCAAGCCAAACGAACCCAGGTGGCCGGGCGAGCAGCGAGCGAACAGCGGGTGGCCGGGCGAAGGGCGGGCGAGCGGCGAACGGCGGGCGAGCGGGTGCTGGGGGGGCTTCTCGCCCTCCCCAGCAAGAGGGGGAAGACCCAGGGAAGCCGCCCAGCAGCTGATCTGCCCAGCGCCATCTACGCATGCGTGGCCATAGAAAAAAAGGGCACGCATGCGCAGATGGTGTTTTGACTTCCGGGTTGAAAAATCGCAAATTAGCCTGTTCGCAATGGTCGGGAACGCAATAACCGGGGGATCACTGTACTGCATATAAGCATCGTTCTACTTTCTAAATTTTCGAGTTTCACCTGTCGGTCCAGAAATATCAGTATACAAAGTTGGAATATTAAACATAAAGATGGAAAGAAAATGTTGCATTTTTCTCTACATACACCTCCACACCTGCCCTGGACTGTTTTTTCAGCTCCACCCACATCGCTCAGATGGAAATAGAAGGCAATTGAAAAAGTCAGTAACCACTTGATGGTTTAAAAAAACCTATTTTCCATCTCTGGGAAGATCCGCTAGCACGTTGATTTTAACCAGACACTTTATGGAAGAAATACGACTTAACTTTCTTTCTACAAAGGGTTAAGCCGGGTGATTTGAGGGAAGAAACGCTGCCTGGGAGGGGTCACGTATGTAATTCCAGGTGTGGTGTTTATTGGTATAAATAGCAGGCTGCTTTGCTCACCTGTACATTCTGAATGGCTGCCCTGCCTCTTCCTTTCTCACGCTCGCGTATTTTTAAACTCCTCTTTGCTCCTTTGTGCTCCCTCCATCCTATTTTGGAATGAATATTCATCGCCTGTTCGAACGCTTTGATTGCTCCAGTGCTGACCTCCGAGTGCCACCTGTCAAACGCTGTAAATAGACGGATGAAGTGGCTTTTCAAGATGGAATGGGTATTTCTCCTGGAATGTATTTATAAATTATAAAGACGAAGGGCTGGGCAGCAAATTCTACATTTCACCTGAAGAATTTAGGAACAGCTCACATTCATTCCCAACACTGAGGATCCCTGACCCTTGAAGAATACAACTATACAGAGGTCCACTTAGAAGTCCTGTTGGCTCTACTCCACTCCATTCCACTATTCTATTCTGCATTCTATTCTATTCTGCATTCTATTCCATTCCATTCCATTCTACTCATAAGGTCAGTCCAGAGGATTAAACTTTGCATTGACGTCTCTCGTTGGTGTAGTTTACTGTTTTTGCAGGAACGCATATTGCAGTAGGTAACTGTAAAGTTTGGAAAGAACTTTGTTTTCTGGACCTGTCAGCTGCAGGGTGTCTTGTTGTTCCTCAAAGTACTAGGGTAGTTAATCCCTGCTTAGGGTGATTGCAAGTACCACCCAATGCATTTAAAAATCAGAGGGACCACCGTTTTCTAAGAGTCTCGGCTCACCCAATTAGATCTAGCGCACTGATCATGCTGCACTCCGTATCACCCCCAAAAATATGGACTGGAAGAGGGACCTTTTTCCACAGAGATTCGAATGGCCCCAACCCTGCCTGGGTTCTCAGGCCTAGGGCTCGGACTGTGCTAAGGGCCCCGTTTCTGGCTAAGTATTTCAGTTGCTGTGGATATTTATTTTTTTATTGCTTTTAAAAAACTTTTTTATTGTTTTAATTATTTTTATACTTTTATCCTCTCCGGAGACTCGGGGCGGCTAACAGCAATAATAAGACAGCGTACAATAATAATCCAATAATAAAAATGATTAAAACCCATAATAATAATAATAAATATACATACAGACATACCATGCATAAAATTTTAAAGGCCTAGGGGGAAAGAGCATCTCAATTCCCCCATGCCTGGCAGCAGAGGTGGGTTTTAAGTAGCTTACAAAAGGCAAGGAGGGTGGGGGCAATTCTAATCTTTGGGGGGAGTTGGTTCCAGAGGGTCAGGGCCGCCACAGAGAAGGCTCTTCCCCTGGGTCCCGCCAAGCAGCATTGTTTAGTTGACGGGACCTGGAGAAGACCCACTCTGTGGGACCTAACTGGTCGCTGGGATTCATGCAGGCCACCCAATGTCACTGATTGAAATGGACAGCTGTAGAAATTGAATGAATGAATGAATGAGTAAGTAAGTACCATATTTTCCAGAGTATAAGATGCACCCTAGTTTTGGGGGAGGACAATAGGGAAAAGAATCCGCTTACCAGGGATTCATCTGGCTACCGTCCTTAGTCTGGTCAGATTCAACACATTGTTTATCCCCTGGTTAGGGCTTTTAAAAAAGATTATTCGGAGAGAGTAACAATGAAAGAGCTTGCAACCCATTAAGTGTTGGGAACATCATTAGCACCTGGAAAGGACCAATCGGAGCAAGTAGAGCAATGGAAGTAGAGCTTTCATCTCAAAATGCCGGCCTTGGAGACTGGAACCCTAAGGAGAGGTCCAAGTGCATCACAACTTTAGAAGAGGGGACACCAGTGAAGGGCTGCAAATTTTTTTACTACCACACTGTGGGTGTGGCTTATTTTGTAGATGTGGCTTGCCAGACATGTGACCAGATGGGAGTGGCTTGATGATCATGTGACTGGAGGTGGCTTAAAAGTCATGTGACTGGCTTAAACATGACGTCACTCATGTCAAGGGTTCGGGTTAGAGTGCCTGGCCTCTCCTCGCCTCCAATTTCCCTCTCTATTCACTATTACTGAACATCCAAAATATACTCTTTAATTCTATATATATATGTGCCATGTACATACATATTACACATAGGCACACAAAAATATACATTATCTACTATATAAATTGCATGTGTATGTACACACGCACTCACAGCTCTTCCAAAATTATGGTATACACATTCAACCTCATTTACTGCAATAGGAAAAACATTCCCAGAGCCCAAAAGGGAAAAAGAGAGAGAAAAAACCCAAACTGACCAAAATTCCCCTACCGGTTCTGCGTCCCTCACCGTAACCAAAGGAGCCCATCACTGGAGGCACCAATTTCTTAAGAGTTTTGCTGAGGGTTCCCCTTTTCCTCTATTCTACCTTCTGTGTCTTTTGCCTTCCCCAAATAACAGTTTCTCCAAAGTTACTCGCCAGCCATGACTGTAAACTTAGACTGTAGTGGATTTAATGTCCTTTGAGATAACAGAAGAATCAGCAATTTATTAAGAAGCACTATCTGGCCATCTAGATTGCTATCTCTACCTGCTCTGCCTCCTCCGCCTACTGAGTGCAGGTGCTTATAAAATCTCTCTCCCAGGACTTTACTTCACTGATCTGATGAAGTGGACATGATCTAGGAAGACATACGTGGGGGAAAAGCGCATGGGTTTGTCTCCGAGGCGCCGTAAAGCTGACGATGTTCTCTTGTGTTGCAAGAGACTAAAACAGCAACTTCGTCTGGAAAACCTTTACGTCTGCAAGCAAAGCCTTCAAAACTGTTCTGCCCCAACATCGAGCCCCCCAAAATAAGATGCACACCACCGCATTTAGTACTAAAGGTTTTGCTCCTAACAAACGTCTTAGCAGTTTGGTCCTTTTTAAAAAACGAGAGAGTAAAATCTTACAAAGGCTTCGCCATGCTGATTATAATATCTTAGCAGCTGGCCAGAGTATGTAAACATAACAGTAATTACCAGATTGTAGCAAAGTTCCATATTATAGACTTACAGAGGTTGGCTGGAAGCATGGAGCTAATTAATGCAGACAAGAATGTGCTTCTTTTAAAACACAAGCCAGAGACAAGAGCTGCAACAAGATTATGGAATGAAACGGTGTTGTCCTCTGCACCCAAGCCTCATGGGACTCCTCCTTAAATAGCCTGAGGGTGTGGTCCAGTAGCCAGCAATTCTACTCACGAGGAAGCCTCCTCCTGAGTAACCACTCTTGCCTCCTAGAGGCCCTGCAAACCCTGGCATCCAGAAGAGGCTCCTCCTCTTCTCCTGAGTCACTCATCTCAGGAAGTGCAGAAGGTCCTGGTTTCTCTTCCGCCTTCTCTGCCGAGGAGGAGGAGGAAAAGGATAGAGAATGAGGAAGAGGAGTAGAGGAAGGAGAAGATGAAAGGAGGAGGAGGAGGAAAAGGGTAGAGAATGAGAAGGAGGAGTAGAGGAAGGAGAAGATGAAAGGAGGAGGAGGAGGAGGAGGAGGAGGAGGAAAAGGATAGAGAATGAGAAGGAGGAGTAGAGGAAGGAGAGGAGGAAAGGAGTAAGAGGAGGAGGAGGAAAAGGATAGAGAATGAGAAGGAGGAGTAGAGGAAGGAGAAGATGAAAGGAGTAAGAGGAGGAGGAGGAAAAGGATAGAGAATGAGAAGGAGGAGTAGAGGAAGGAGAAGATGAAAGGAGTAGGAGGAGGAGGAGGAAAAGGATAGAGAATGAGGAAGAGGAGTAGAGGAAGGAGAAGATGAAAGGAGGAGGAGGAGGAGGAGGAGGAAAAGGGTAGAGAATGAGGAAGAGGAGTAGAGGAAGGAGAAGATGAAAGGAGGAGGAGGAGGAGGAGGAAAAGGGTAGAGAATGAGAAGGAGGAGTAGAGGAAGGAGAAGATGAAAGGAGGAGGAGGAGGAGGAGGAAAAGGATAGAGAATGAGAAGGAGGAGTAGAGGAAGGAGAGGAGGAAAGGAGTAAGAGGAGGAGGAGGAAAAGGATAGAGAATGAGAAGGAGGAGTAGAGGAAGGAGAAGATGAAAGGAGTAAGAGGAGGAGGAGGAAAAGGATAGAGAATGAGAAGGAGGAGTAGAGGAAGGAGAAGATGAAAGGAGGAGGAGGAGGAGGAGGAAAAGGATAGAGAATGAGAAGGAGGAGTAGAGGAAGGAGAGGAGGAAAGGAGTAAGAGGAGGAGGAGGAAAAGGATAGAGAATGAGAAGGAGGAGTAGAGGAAGGAGAAGATGAAAGGAGTAAGAGGAGGAGGAGGAAAAGGATAGAGAATGAGAAGGAGGAGTAGAGGAAGGAGAAGATGAAAGGAGTAGGAGGAGGAGGAGGAAAAGGATAGAGAATGAGGAAGAGGAGTAGAGGAAGGAGAAGATGAAAGGAGGAGGAGGAGGAGGAGGAAAAGGATAGAGAATGAGAAGGAGGAGTAGAGGAAGGAGAAGATGAAAGGAGTAGGAGGAGGAGGAGGAAAAGGATAGAGAATGAGAAGGAGGAGTAGAGGAAGGAGAGGAGGAAAGGAGTAAGAGGAGGAGGAGGAAAAGGATAGAGAATGAGAAGGAGGAGTAGAGGAAGGAGAAGATGAAAGGAGTAAGAGGAGGAGGAGGAAAAGGATAGAGAATGAGAAGGAGGAGTAGAGGAAGGAGAAGATGAAAGGAGTAGGAGGAGGAGGAGGAAAAGGATAGAGAATGAGGAAGAGGAGTAGAGGAAGGAGAAGATGAAAGGAGGAGGAGGAGGAGGAGGAAAAGGATAGAGAATGAGAAGGAGGAGTAGAGGAAGGAGAAGATGAAAGGAGTAGGAGGAGGAGGAGGAAAAGGATAGAGAATGAGGAAGAGGAGTAGAGGAAGGAGAAGATGAAAGGAGGAGGAGGAGGAGGAGGAAAAGGATAGAGAATGAGAAGGAGGAGTAGAGGAAGGAGAAGATGAAAGGAGTAAGAGGAGGAGGAGGAGGAAGAGGGAAAGAGAAAGAAAAAGGTGGGGAAGGAAAAGAGGAAAGGAGGAGGAGGAGGAGGAGGAGGAGACAGTGATTAAGTTCCTGCTATTCACACAGAGGTCTCTAAAACCCTCTCCCCAGCATTATTATCGCCCTGCAGGTCCATCCCAGATCTCCCTCTCATTTTTAATTTTAATCCCTCTCAACTCGGTGGGAAGCTCCTTCACGCCTGTCAGAAACGTTTTGATTTCCTCCGGGCACTTCAAGGGTCGGAAGTAATTTGTTGATTTGCACTTAGGAACTTAATCGGCTGCCGCCGCTTTCTTGGGTTGTTTTGCCTTTAACCCTCCTGGGCTTCGGTGAAGAGACCAATGTTTGTGCAACTAGGGCTCAGCTTTTGCACATGTGACAGGCGGCCCGAGAAGAGGAAAAAACATCGCTTCAAAGGTCTGATGCAAATTTTGAGTAATAAAGGCATATGTACCTACAGGCACCCACCCATGCCAATTGCTTTGATTCAATTTATTAATTTAATTTAAATTAAAATATGAAATAGCTTTTCATTCTGTAATAAGAGGGAACAGAACGGAAAAACGGAGGGCTGTACTTATTATCGGGTAGCTCAGACTCTCTGAACAGACCCTAAAATTAAACCCTTCACTACAGATAAGATTACACACACACACACACAGTGGGAAAAGAAGCTCCTTTCTTCCCGGAGGACAATTCTACGTAATAGATAAGAGAGATGTGTTTTGTATTCTGCTATCGGCAAGGTAGTTGCCAGGGTGAATAAACACAGGGAGAGAACGAGCTCCCTCCTAAATCTGATTGATCATAAAGCAATTGGAGCGTGTTACAATATGGAGATTTAAGGACGTAATTATAAGTTTCAGTAAACAGTGCGGAATATAAATAAAAGTTGGAGAGTTGTGTCCCGTGAGCCATCCATTTACATGGCAAATTATTTATTATATATTTGTATACCAAGGAAGCTGCTACCCAAGAGGTTGGGCCATGATGATGCCTCAGTCTTTCCAATGGATTTTAGTACTGAAGTGGTCGGAATATCCCCAGAAACCAAACAAAATAAAATACTTTTAAGGGTTCTCTGCACATGATCCTTTCATGGGTATAAGTGGGAGGAAAGGAACTTCAAGGGGTTACAGAAAATCAAGAAGAGTTGGAAGGGACCTTATAGGTCATCTAGTCCAACCCCCACTCAAACAGGGGTCCCTACACCATTTTGGACAAATGGCAGTCCAATCTCTTCTTCAAAATGTCCCAAGTGTTGCAGCTCTCACAACCTCCGCAGGCAACTTCTGTTCCTCTGGTTGATGGCTCTGACCGTCAGAAAGTTCCTCCTTATTTCCAGGTTGAATCTCTCCTTGGTCAGCTTTATTTATTTATTATTTATTATTTAGATTTGTATGCCGCCCCTCTCCGAGGACTCGGGGTGGCTCACAGCAGAGAAAAACAAATCATAAATAATCTGAATACATTTAAAACATTTAAGATTTAAAAAGAAAACCCCGTATAGTACATACACACTCACAAGCATACCATACACAATTTAAACGTGCCCAGGGGGAGATGTCTTAGTTCCCCCATGCCTGACGGCAAAGGTGGGTTTTAAGGAGTTTACGGAAGGCAGGTAGAGTAGGGGCAGTTCTAATTTCCGGGGGGAGTTGGTTCCAGAGAGCCGGTGCCGCCACAGAGAAGGCTCTCCCCCTGGGGCCCGCCAACCATCCGTTATTTCTTATCTGGCCTTCTGGTGCCTTGGAAAACAGCCTGACCCCCCCCCCCTCTCTGTGGCAGCCCCTCAAGTATTGGAAGACTGCGGTCCTATCTCCCGTGGTCCTTCTCTTTGCTAGGCTGGCCATGCCCAGTTCCTGCAACAGCTTTTCATATGTTTTAGTTTCCAGTCCTCTGATCATCCTGGTTGCTCTCCTCTGCACGTTCCCAAGAGTTTCAATGTCTTTTTTGTAGTAAAAAATGGTGGAAGGTCTTAAGCATAAAACTCATCAGGAAAGACTTCATGAACTCCATAGAACGCTAATGAGACCACGTTTGGAATACGGTGTCCAGTTCTGGAGATCTCGCCTACAAAAAGATATTGATCAAATTGTAGGGGTCTAAAGATGGGCTATAAAGATGGTGGAAGGTCTTAAGCATAAAACTTACCAGGAAAGACTTCATGAACTCCGTCTGTCTAGTCTGGAGGACAGAAGGGAAAGGGGGGGACATGATGGAAACATTTAAATATTTAAATATGTTAAAGGGTGAAATAAGGTCCAGGAGGGAAGTGTTTTTAATAGGAAAGTGAACACAAGGACAAGGGGGCACAATCTGAGGTTAGTTGGGGGAAAGAGCAGAAGCCACGTGAGAAAATATTATTTGACCGAAAGAGTAGTAGATGCTCGGAACAAACTTCCAGCAGACGTGGTTGGTCAATCCACAGTAACTGAATTTAAACATGCCTGGGATAAACATATATCCATCCTAAGATAAAATACAGGAAATAGTATAAGGGCAGACTAGATGGACCAGGAGGTCTTTTTCTGCCGTCAATCTTCTATGTTTCTAGTCTGGTGATCAAAATAGATCCAGTACTATGGTATTAGTACTTCCCTAGTCCTAAATTGTATCTCTCTATTGATGCAATTTAGGATCGTATTGGCTTTCTTGATTGCTGGCTCATGTTTAGCTGGTTGTTTACTAAGACTCCAAGATCCCTCTCGCAGTTGCTGCTGTTGACTGTGGTTTGGCCCAGTTTATAGGTATATTTCTGATTTTTCTTACCTAGGTGTAGGACTTTATTTTTTCCAGCATTGCGTTTCATTTCATTAGATCTGGCCCAGGGTTCAAGTCTGTCAAGATCCATCTGGATTTTGAGCCTGCCCTCTGGGATATTAGCTATTGGTACACAGGTTTATTTATTTATTTATTGTTAGAGTTGAAAGGGACCATGAAGGCCATCGAGTTCAACCCCCTGCCCAAGCAGGAACCCTATAGCACACCAGTCAAGTGGCAGTTCAATCTTCTCTTAAAAATGTCCAGAGTATTGGAGTTCACAATGTCCGCTGGTAGGTTGTTCCATTGGTTGATCACTCTGACCATCAGGAAGTTCCTCCTTATTTCCATGTTGAATCTCTCCTTGGTCAGCTTCCTTATCTCCATGTTGAATCTCTCCTTGGTCAGCTTCCAGCTGTTGTTCCTGGAAGCTGACCAAGGAGAGATTCAACATGGAGATAGGTTGTAGGAGGTTAAATTATCATTCGCCCCTATTCGCAGCACAGGGGGGCAACGTACTTTTGATTCATGGTTCCTTCACAAAGGTGCAGCAGATCGCCAGAGCTTATCACCATAAACTCTGTGGTGACGCCACAAATACCAATCCTTTGTGCAATCACGTTTCAAGGCAGTGGAAAATAAACAGCCCATAATACTTCAGGATCCCGGGCAGGTCTCCACAGATGCAAAATTTGAATGAAGGTGAGAATTTCTCCTAAGGAGATGGAGAGAAAGTAAGATAGAGATTCAATAACATTCTCAGCCTCTGGGTTAGAAATACAAACAGTCTTGGATGGTTTCTGGAATGTACATTGTTTGAAGTTCACTTAGAAGAGCTACCAAGGAATCCCCAGGAAGGAAAATTGATCCACTGGCCTTCAAAGAACTTCTCTACGGTGTGTGAAATTTCTCATGAGGAACATCCCAGCTCCTTAATCCCAAATGCAATTACAAAAATGAAAGGTTCTTTTTTTAAAATGAATTCAGCTTGCAGTAAAAACAGCAGCTGGGTCCTAGACAAGTTATTTTTAAAAGAAATCTCTGAGTTGTTTCATTTTTTTTTAATCCAGCCACTTTAGTAAAGCTTGCTAACAAACTATCAACGGGTTTCCCTGTTTGGAGAATTTCGTAGGGATTATTTATGAATCTGAATAAAAAGACCTCCTTGAAATGCCAAATCCTCGTTCTGTAGAAAAATGGTTCTTATCCCAACGCAATGATGAAGGGGCAAGAAAGGCCCTACTGTCAAATATCAATATACTGTATATATTTATTTATTAGAGTTGAAAGGGACCTTGCAGCTCATCAAGTCCAACCCCCTAGAAGGAAACCCTACACCTCCCCAGCCAGGTGGCAGTCCAATCTCCTCTTGAAAATGTCCAGAGTCGGGGAGTTCACAACCTCCGCTGGCATGCCGTTCCACTGGTTGATCGCTCTGACCGTCAGGAAGTTCTTCCTTATCTCCAGGTTGAATCTCTCCTTGGTCATCTTCCATCCATTGTTCCTCGTCTGGTCCACTGGTGCCCTGGAAAACAGTGTGGCCCCCTCCTCTCTGTGGCAACCCCTCAAGTACCTGTAGACTGCCATCTAGGCTATCCATGCCCAGTTCCAGCAACCTCTCTTCGCATGTCTTGGTTTCTAGTCCCCTTATTATTTTGGTTGCTCTTTTCTGTAACCTTTCCAGAGTTTCTATGTCTCTTTTGAAGTGGGGTGACCAGAACTGAATGCAGGACTCTAGGTACGGTCTGACCAGGGCAAGCGTAGGCAAAGTTGGCTCTTCTATGACTTGTGGACTTATAATCATGGTAGCTCAGGAATTCTGGGAGTTGAAGTCCACATGTCATAGAAGAGCCAACTTTGCCTACCCCTAGACTAGGGCATCCGATTGACTTGTTCTCCATCAGAAATATTCAGGGCTCCACCCATTAAGTTACCGAGAAAGAGCTCAGTAGAAATGGCTGCTGTGCCACTTGATATCTGTTGTGGTTGGCTCTGGCCCATCTCCTGCCCCAGGGAATGGGGAGGTGGATGCAGAGGAAACTTCACCATGTCACAGGCCTGTGTTGTTGCCAACAGAGTCAGTTCAGAGTTCAGTTTCCTCAGATGAAGAAGAAGGTGGGAGTGACTTGGAAGAGGGGGCTTGGCACACCACCCAGGCTGTCAATCTCCATTATCTTCCATTGATTTGGATGAAGACATCCTGGATCCATGCAAGCGCAGAATGATGCGTAGAAGAGACCAAATAAGAACATATTACAGGAGATAAGAGAGGCCACCTGTGGCTGGGTGGGGCTCCAGTAATTAGGGCTGCTGCTATAAATAGCAGCGTGTGGGTTTGGCAGTTGTGGAAGAGTATCTGATCGCAGTTCTTCAGGAATCCTGTGTTGCGGTTTTCTGGACTTTGTTGATTTTTTCACGCCTTTGAAACCAAAGCAGAGCAACATGTGTTTGTGTGTCTCACTTTGTTGGAAGAAGAAGGGGTGTGGAGTTTCTTCACAGATGCTAGCTAGGTACTTAATGACTGCTTAAGGGAAATTGTACAGACTACCCGGTTGTTTTGGGAAGAGTGCTCTTTGCAATACAAAAAGAGTGCTTAGTTTATTTTGAATTTTGTGATAAAGAACATTATTTTGAATTTTCAAATGTGTGTGTGTGTCTGAAATTTGTACCCTTGAATTTTCGGGAGACTCCTACCAGAGAGCCCGGCAGAACAATATCCAAGGCTGTTGACACAACTTCAAAGAATTCCAACTTTGTTCTTCTGAAATTCATCTTCTCTCTCTTCATCCCCTCCTTTCTTCTCCTCCTTCTGGTTTCTTCAGGTTCAACCATATTAAATATATTCTTACTTTGCCCTGGGTGACCCTTCTGGTAGAATAGACCAGTGTTTCCCAACCTTGGCAACTTGAAGATATCTGGACTTCAACTCCCAGAATTCCCCAGCCAGCTGGCTGGGGAATTCTGGGAGTTGAAGTCCAAATATCTTCAAGTTGCCAAGGTTGGAAAAAATTGCAATCGACTACCTAGCAGATATTCTGATGGGTTTTCTTTCTTTTGTTCCTTACTAGGCAAACTTTTTTATGAATTTAAAAATAAAAAGCTCTGATTGTTGGTGCACCTAATCTGAGGCTGCCACACCTGAGTTAGAAAGAGAATTCCTTCCAATGCTACCGATACAGTTCTTGGTCTGTTTAATTTCCCCCCCAGTCCTCATAGAAAACTCAAGCGGCATTTTGTTCTGTTCAAGAGTAATTGGAAGAAATGTTCCATGACAGGACTCCAAGACAAAGCTAATCTGGCTCCCGTAGAAATTTGTTAATACTCTTATGGGAAAATGCATTGTTAATACAATTAAGTCAGTTAATACATTAAGTTTTGACTTTATGCCTTTCCTACATTACATTATTTTTTAATCAGCCGAAGTGCAAATGTTCTCTGGGTCGATTGCATAAAAATGTGTTGGAGTTTTAGGGAATAAAAACGAGGCTGCAAGAAACAGCTACAAAGCTTGAAATTGCATTGCTGCTCTTACAACCGGCTGTTAAGAGTCTTGGTATCAGTACGGTAGAAGATCAGGCAGTCCTCACTTAGTGACCACAATTGGGACTGGCAACTTGGCAGTTAAGCAAAGTGATAGCTGAGGAAAACAGCAATTGTGCTCACAATCTTTGCTGTACAGACCCATGAAACTCCTAAATGCAAGGATTAATCCTTGCATTTATGAAAGGATCTATCTTCCAATCATAAAGTTACATTTTCATCCCTGTCGTAACTGTGAACAGTCACTAAATGCAACAGGACTATCTGTGGGGACACTTTGTGTAAGAAAGTTCAGTATCATTAACTGCAGAACAATCAGCTTAACATCAATACCTGGGAAAACACTGGAAAAAATAATTAAGAAGCAGATCTGCCACCACTTAGAAACAAACAAAGTAATAAACAACAGACAACACAGGCTTGTTAAGAACAAATCATGCCAAACCAATCTCATTTCATTCTTCAACACTGTGGCCAAATTAATAGACCAGAGAAACACAGTCGACATAGTATACTTGGAATTCAGCAAAGCATTTGACAGAGTGGACCACAACCTACTTCTCCATAAGTTAGAAAAAAGTGGGATAGACAGCCACACAACCACATGGATTAACAACTGGCTGACCAATCGTACCCAATGAGTAGTCCTCTATGGGTCTGCGGAGAGGGGCAGCATACAAATCTAATAAATAATTTTTAAAAAATAATAATAATGGGTTCAAGTCCACGTGGAGAGAAATAAGCAGTCGGGTACCAGTAGGTTCTGTCCTAGCCCAGTAGTCTTCAATATCTTCATAAATGACCTAGATGAGGGAATAGAAGGGGAACTAACCAAATTTCTCCTTATTTCAAGATTGGATCACTCCTTGATTAGTTTCCATCCATTGCTTCTTGTTCTGCCTTCAGGTGCAGAAGAGAATAATAGAATAAGCTAGCCCTCCCTTCTTTGTGTTAGCCCCTCAAATATTGGAACCCTGTTATGTCTTCCTTAGTGCTTTCTTCTTCTTCAGTAGACGAGACATACTCAATTCCTGCAACCATTCTTCATATCTTTTAGCCTCCAATCCCCTAATCACCTTTTTTGCTCTTCCCTGCACTTGTTCTAGAATCTTGACATCTTTTTTATATTGTGGTGACAAAAACTGGATGTAATATTCCAAATGTGGTGACCTTTCCTTCCTTCCTTCTTTCCTTCTTTCCTTCCTTCCTTCCTTCCTTTCTTCCTTCTTTCCTTCTTTCTTTCCTTCCTTCCTTCCTTCCTTCTTTCTTTCCTTCCTTCCTTCCTTCCCTACATTCATCTGCATAACACTGTTCTAGTTCCTAATTTGTATTTATTTCAGCTGAAGTTAGTCAAATTTGATGTGTGCTCCTTACCAGATGCCTTGTCTCTGAAAAATGCCTGTGTCAGAGAAAGTAGGAGAGAAAGATGGATGAGGATCTATTTAAAGCTTTTGGCAAGGAAAAAACAACAACAGGGACAAATAGAATCATCTTTTGTGTGGTTGGCCAGCTACAATGAGGTCAACTTTATAAACAAATGATCAATTATTTAGTCTTGAGAAGAAATAGTGTGTTAAGTCTTCATTGTTTGCACAATAGAGCCCCCTTGAGATACTAGAAGGATGGTTACTTTTACTATTCTATGGTTAGAAGCACCAAAAGACCTTTAGCAAAAACCCCAATCAATAGACAAGTTGGCATGACCCAAGATCATTCTTCTTATTTTAAAGGACTCGCTTGTTCCTTATAAGGCAACGTCTTTTTGGGGCTTCTATGACTTCACTCATCTGTCCAGTTTGCCTGACATTGTTCGTTTGTTTATTATTTGTTTATTTGTTTATTTGTTTATTTGTTTATTTGTTTATTTGTTTATTTGTTTATTTGTTTATTTGTTTATTTGTTTATTTGTTTATTTGTTTATTTGTTTATTTGTTTATTTGTTTATTTACTTATTTACTTATTTACTTATTTACTTATTTACTTATTTACTTATTTACTTATTTACTTATTTACTTATTTACTTATTTACTTATTTACTTATTTACTTATTTACTTATTTACTTATTTACTTATTTACTTATTTACTTATTTATTTATTTACTTATTTACTTATTTACTTATTTACCTCGAGGTTCGATTACTGCAACGCTCTCCTGATGAAGTGGACAAGGCCATTGGAGCTGTGAGTTCCGCCACCTGTTTACTGGATCAGTGTCCCTCTTGGCTGGTTTCGGCCAGTCGAGGGGTGACACGGAGCTGGGCCCAGGAGATTGTCAACGCCTCCTTGGGGAGGGGGTCCTTTCCGCCCCTTTATAAGGAGGCGGTTGTGCGCCCCCTCCTCAAGAAGCCTTCCCTGGACCCAGCTGTGCTTAATAACTACCGTCCAGTCTCCAACCTTCCCTTCATGGGGAAGGTTGTCGAGAAGGTGGTGGCACTTCAACTCCAGCGGTCCTTGGATGAAGCCAATTATCTAGGTCCTCAGCAGTCTGGATTCAGGCCTGGCTACAGCACGGAAACTGCTTTGGTTGCGTTGATGGATGATCTCTGGCGGGCCCGGGACGGGGGCTTGTCCTCTGTCCTGGTGCTCTTTGACCTCTCAGCGGCTTTCAATACCATCGACCATGGTATCCTTCTGCGCCGGCTGGAGGGGTTGGGAGTGGGAGGCACTGTTCTTCAGTGGTTCTCCTCCTACCTCTCCGGTCGGTCGCAGTTGGTGTTAGTGGGGGGGTCAGAGGTCGACCCCGAGGTTTCTCCCTTGTGGGGTGCCTCAGGGGTCGGTCCTCTCCCCCCTGCTATTTAATATCTACATGAAACCGCTGGGTGAGATCATCCAAGGGGCATGGGGTGAGGTATCATCAATATGCCGATGATACCCCAGTTTGTACATCTCCACCCCATGTCCAGTCAACGAAGCAGTGGAAGTGATGTGCCGGTGCCTGGAGGCTGTTGGGGCCTGGATGGGTGTCAACAAACTCAAACTGAACCCAGACAAGACGGAGTGGCTGTGGGTTTTGCCTCCCAAGGGACAATCCCATCTGTCCTGTCCATTACCCTGGGGGGGAATTATTGACCCCCTCAGAGAGGGTCCGCAACTTGGGGCGTCCTCCTCGATCCACAGCTCACATTAGAAAAACACCTTTCAGCTGTGGCGAGGGGGGCGTTTGCCCAGGTTCGCCTGGTGCGCCAGTTGCGGCCCTATTTGGACTGGGAGTCATTGCTCACAGTCACTCATGCCCTCACCTTGAGGCTCGACTACTGTAACGCTCTCTACATGGGGCTACCTTTGAAAAGTGTTCGGAAACTTCAGATCGTGCAGAATGCAGCTGCGAGAGCAATTATGGGCTTCTCCAAGTATGCCCATATCACTCCAACACTCCGCAGTCTGCATTGGCTGCCGATCAGTTTCCGGTCACAATTCAAAGTGTTGGTTATGACCTATAAAGCCCTTCATGGCACCGGACCAGAATATCTTCGGGACCGCCTCCTGCCGCACGAATCCCAGCGACCGGTTAGGTCCCACAGAGTTGGCCTTCTCCGGGTCCCGTCGACTAAACAATGTCGTCTGGCGGGACCAGGGGAAGAGCCTTCTCTGTGGGGGCCCCGACCCTCTGGAACCAGCTCCCCCCTGAGATTAGGATTGCCCCCACCCTCCCTGCCTTTCGTAAACTCCTTAAGACCCACCTTTGCCGTCAGGCATGGGGGAACTAAACCACCTCCCCCTTGCCCATGTTGTTTTGTTGATTGATTGACTGTGTGCCTGTTTTTTATATATACTGTTTTTATGAGATTATTAATTTAAATTGTAACTAGATGGGTGGGCATTGGATTTGGTATTATGTACTGTACTGTTTTTTTATTATTGCTGTGAGCCGCCCCGAGTTTGCGGAGAGGGGCGGCATATAAATCCAATAAACCTAACCTAACCTAACCTCTCTACACGGGGCTACCTTTGAAAAGTGTTCGGAAACTTCAGATCGTGCAGAACGCGGCCGCGAGAGCCATCGTGGGGCTTCCAAGATTCGCCCACGTATCTACAACACTCCGTGGCCTGCATTGGCTGCCAATCAGTTTCTGGTCACAATTCAAAGTGTTGGTCATGACCTTTAAAACCCTACATGGCATTGGACCAGAGTACTTCCGGAACCACCTGCTACCGCACGAATCCCAGTAACCGATAAGGTCCCACAGAGTTGGTCTTCTCTGGGTCCCGTCGACTAAACAATGTCGTCTGGCGGGCCCCAGGGGAAGAGCCTTCTCTATGGTGGCCCTCTGGAATCAACTCCCCCTGGAGATTAGAATTGATCCCACCCTCCTTGTCTTCCGTAAACTACTTAAGACCCACCTATATCGCCAGGCATGGGGGATTTGAGACATCTTTCCCCCAGGCTCATTATAATTTATGTTTGGTATGTATGTGCTGTTTGGTTTTTTAATTATGATAGGGTTTTTAGTTATTTTTAATATTAGATTTGTGCCAGTATAATATTGTTTTTTATCGTTGTTGTGAGCTGCCCTGAGTCTTCGGAGAGGGGCGGCATACAAATCTAATAAATTGAATTGAACTGAATTGAATTGAATAAGGCAATGTCTTCTTGGGGCTTCTGCTGACTTCACTCATCTGTCCAGTTTGCCTGGCATTGTTTGTTTGTTTGTTTGTTTTGTTTATTATTTACTTATTTATTTACTTATTTATTTACTTATTTTGTCTAGTACATAATGTAGGTTTGTGAGGATATAATCATAGTAATATACATCAATAAAAGATTATAAAAACATTAGGAAAAATATAGAAGAAATAATAATTGGGAATAATATTCATGAAGCTAATAAAAACATAAAGAGATATCAGGACAGGGGACGGAAGGCACGCTGGTGCACTTATGCAGGCCCCTTACTGACCTCTTAGGAATCGGGAGAGGTCAACAGTGGACAGTCTAAGGGTCAAGTGTTGGGGGTTAGGGGATGACACTACAGAGTCTGGTAATGAGTTCCATGCTTTGACCACTCGATTACTAAGGTCGTATATTTTACAGTCAGGTTTGGAGCAGTTTACTTTAAGATTGAATCTGTTGTGTGCTCGTGTGTTGTTGTGGTTGAAGCTGAAGTAGTCATTGACAGGGAGGACATTGTAGCATATGATCTTATGGGCTATGCTTAGGTCATGTTTAAGGTGATGTAGTTCTAAGCTTTCTAGACCCAGGATTGTAAATTTAGTTGTATAGTCCAGGGTATTCTGTTGGGAGTGGAGGGCTCTTCTAGTAAAGTATCTCTGTACATTTTCTAGGGGTGTTTACATCTGAAATGCGTTGTGGGTTCCAGACAGATGAGTTGCATTCAAGGATTGGTCTGATGAAGGTTTTGGATGCTCTGGTTAGTAGAGTGAGATTACCGGAGCAGAAGCTACATAGGATTAGGGTGAACAAACTCTTGAAGCCTTTTGGGCGATGTTGTTGCAGGGGGCTTTGGCACTTCGGTCATTGGATATGAGCGTTCCAAGGTCTTTTACGGAGTGAGGGTTGTCTGTCAGATCTTGTTTATTCAGTTGATATTCGGTGTTTCTGATTCTTGTTGCCAGTGTGAAGGACAGAGCATTTGTTGGTTGAGATTTGGAGTTGCTAGGTGGTAGTTATGGAGGTAGTTGGTCTTTTTCTCCATTATTTGCCTTTTTCCTCCCTTGTTTTAAATCTTCCACTCTTCCATGGTCCTTCCTTGAGTTCTTCAAACCAACAATTGAGCAAATTCAATTCAATTCAATGCAATTTATTAGATTCGTATGCCGCCCCTCTCCGAAGACTCGGGGCGGCTCACAACAATAATAAAAACAATATTCCAGTGAAAACAAATCTAATATTAAAAAGCACATAAAACCCTATCATATTTAAAAAAGCAAACAACATATACATACCCAAACATAAATATAAAAAAGCCTGGGGGAAAGGTGCCTGGCTGTATAGATGGGTCTTGAGTAATTTACGAAAGACAAGGAGTGTGGGGGGCAGTTCTAATCTCCGGGGGGAGTTGATTCCAGAGGGCCGGGGCTGCCACAGAGAAGGCTCACCAAACGACATTGTTTGGTCGACGGGACCCGGAGAAGACCAAATGTGATCCAAAGAAGGTCAGCCAAATACGAAGACTGGCTAGTTCTTGGAATTGTGGTTCCGCACAAGACATTTTTGCCATGCTGGCTAGTGACTCATGGCAGGGAGAGGATGAGAGGAGGGCTATTATGAGTGATGGTCAGGCAGTTGTGGCCCACTGCTATCTCCCCTCCCTACAGAAGCTGATCCTCTCCATCCATGAAGTTCTCCAAACAATTTCGAACCTCAGGAACATCACCGGCTACATGCAGTTTATTGAAAGACATTTGGCTTTTCCATCCTACTTTAAGAGAAGAGCAATAGCATTTAGAATGCAGCTGCAAGAGCTATCATGGGCTTTCCTAAATATACCCATGTCACACCAACACTCCGCAGTCTGCATTGGTTGCCGATCAGTTTCCGGTCACAATTCAAAGTGTTGCTTATGACCTATAAAGCCCTTCATGGCACCGGACCAGAATATCTCCGGAACCGCCTTCTACTGCACAAATCCCCAGCGACCAGTTAGGTCCCCACAGGAGTTGGCCTTCTCCGGGTCCCGTCGACTAAACAATGTCGTTTGGCGGGACCCAGGGGAAGAGCCTTCTCTGTGGCGGCCCCGGCCCTCTGGAACCAACTCCCCCCAGAGATTAGAATAGCCCCCACCCTCCTCGCCTTTCGTAAGCTCCTTAAAACCCACCTCTGTCGTCAGGCATGGGGGGAATTGATACTTTCCCTCCCCCTAGGCTTATAAAATTTATGCATGGTATGTTAGTATGTATGATTGGTTTTTAAATTGGGATTTTAAATTAACTTAAACTTAAATATTAGATTTGTTTACGTTGTATTATTATTGCTGTGAGCCGCCCCCGAGTCTGCAGAGAGGGGGCGGCATGCAAATCTGATTAATAAATAAAAATAAATAATTTTAGACTTATCTACCACTTCGCAGTACTTTTACAGCCCTCTCTAAGCGGTTTACAGAATCAGCCTCTTGCCCCCCAACCTGGAGCCGGCGGTGAGATTTGAACTAGCAATTAAGCTGAAGTAGCTTCCAGTGCGACACTCTAACCACTGCACCAACCCGGCTCTGACGAGAAGGATAAAGAAGAGGTTAAATGGAGGAAGAAGAGGCAATGGGACCCTTTCCCTTAACTATAATAGATGGTTTTCACAGACACAAGCCCATACAACCGAGAGAGTAACTGGAATAGCACAAAAACTTCTGGGACATAACTGGCTCATTTCAATTTATTTATTTATTTATTTATTTATTTATTTATTTATTTATTTATATTCATTCATTCATTCATTCATTCATTCATTCATTCATTCATTCATTTATTGGATTTGTATGCCGCCCCTCTCTGGAGACTCGGGGTGGCTAACAGCAACAATAAAGCAGTGTACAATAGTAGTCTGATGTTAGAAATAATTAAAAGCCCATTAATATAAAAAAAAAACCAAACATACATACATACATACCATGCATAGAATTGCAAAGGCCTAGGGGGAAGAGGGTCTCAATTCCCCCATGCCTGGCGGCAGAGGTGGGTTTTAAGCAGCTTATGAAAGGCAAGGAGGGTGGGGGCAATTCTAATCTCTGGGGGGAGTTGGTTCCAGAGGGCTGGGGCCGCCCACAGAGAAGGCTCTTCCCCTGGGTCCCGCCCAAGCGACATTCTTTAGTTGACGGGACCCGGAGAAGACCCATTCTGTGGGACCTAACTGGTTGCTGGGATTTGTGCAGCAGAAGACAGTCCTGGAGATAATCTGGTCCGGTGCCATGAAGGGCTTCTTGAGGTTTGTGTAAATTTGGCCATGTGTTTATTTTTTCATTAATTACCAATTTATACCATAACTACTCATTTATAGAGGGGGGGTTTTTATGACTGCCAAATGCACTTAGGAAATGTCTTTCTCCAGGTAGTTTCTGCTCGGCTGAGATTAGGAATCGCTAACGTTCCCAGCAGGCTGAGCCACCATTTTAGCTCTTCCAGCCTCAGAAATGAAATATCCCCCAGGAGATTGAAATAACTTGGTACGTTTTCAAACCAAATCACTGTAGCCACAGAAGCCACGTTAATCAATAAGAGGGAGTTAGCAAGAATTTGGTAAAATATGCCATCTCTTGGCAAGTTATTTGACTGCCCAAGAATCTGAAAGCAGTTTAAACTAAATTTGCAGGAATTGGGTACGTCTAGCCTAGAGAAATGAAGGACCAGGGGAGACATGATAGCCGTCTTCCAATATCTCAGGGATTGCCACAAAAAAGAGGGAGTCAAATTCTTCTCTAAAGTACCAGAAGCAATGGATGGAAATTAATCAAAGAGAAAAGCAATCTATAACTAAGGAGAAATTTCCTAACGCTGTGAGCAATCAACCCATGGAACAGTTGGCCTTCAGAAGTTGTGGGTATTTGATCAATGGAGGCTTTGAAGAAGAGACTGAACAGCCATTTGCCCAGAATGGCCTAGGGCAGGGGTAAGCAAAGTTGGCTCTTCTATGACATGTGGACTTCAACTCCCAGGATTCCTGACCTGGCATGATTGGCTGAGGAATTCTGGGGACTTGAAGTCCACAAGTCATAGAAGAGCCAGGTTTGCCTACCCCTGGTGTAGGGTCTCTGGTTTGAAGAGAAGGTTGGATTAGAGGACTTCCAAGGTCCCCTTCCACACTCTATTATTCTGTGATTGAGGCATTTGGATGGCATATTACTGACAGTCTCAAAATGGGTGAGCAGTGTGGTCGGGCAGTAGGAAAAGCAAGTAGGATGCTTGGCTGCATAGCTAGAGGTATAACAAGCAGGAAGAGGGAGATTGTGATCCCCTTATATAGAGCGCTGGTGAGACCACATTTGGAATACTGTGTTCAGTTCTGGAGACCTCACCTACAAAAAGATATTGACAAAATTGAACAGGTCCAAAGACGGGCTACAAGAATGGTGGAAGGTCTTAAGCATAAAACGTATCAGGAAAGACTGAATGAACTCAATCTGTGTAGTCTGGAGGACAGAAGGGAAAAGGGGCGACATGATCGAAAACATTTAAATATGTTAAAGGGTTAAATAAGGTCCAGGAGAGAAGTGTTTTTAATAGGAAAGTGAACACAAGAACAAGGGGACACAATCTGAGGTTAGTTGGGGGAAAGATCAAAAGCGACATGAGAAAATATTATTTTACTGAAAGAGGAGTAGATCCTTGGAACAAACTTCCAGCAGACGGGGTTGATCAATCCACAGGAACTGAATGTAAACATGCCTGGGATAAACATATATCCATCCTAAGATAAAACACAGGAAATAGTATAAGGGCAGACTAGATTGACCAGGAGGTCTTTTTCTGCCGTCAGACTTCTATGTTTCTATGTTTCTATTTTTAAGCCCATCGTGTGTTTTACTCCAAATATTATAGGAACCTGCAGAGTTGTCATTGACTTACAATCATTTATCTAACAACCATTCAAAGTTACAACGCTGAAAAAAGCGATAAAAAAAGTAATAGCCAAAGAAAATTGTGTATGTCCTGTTCTATAAATAAAATAAATATTAATCTCTATTTTTTGCTCGCAAATTTAATTTAAGCCTATATCACAATATCTCAGGGTTAACTAGGTGGAAAATATACAGGATACTTTGTGGGAAATAGATCAAGTATATCCTGATTTCCCACAAAATACCATTGAACAAATATTTTGCCTGCAAATTTTTATCCATCCACCTTTGCTCATCTGGAGAAGAAAGTGAATCTACCTGTTTCTGCCCACTGACCGATCCATCCCACGACTTTCTTAATGGGAGAAGATTGTTATTGTAATTTTCAGGGGAGAAGAATATAATTTTTATTATGCCACTGAATGGAATAATCAACAGAACCACGTTAAAAATAAAGTAAAACCAACGCAAGCTAGAATATTACAAATGATGATGGATTTATCAGTTAACAGTCAAACCCTGCCTAATTTTACAGTCAATGCCTAGACCCCCTTCTAGAGATATATTCATGCTCCCTCAATCTTCTGACCCTCGCGTTTAAGAGAGGGTCCTCAAAGTCCCCATCATCCTATGACTCAGACAATACCCTAACTGGTGGTGTTACAGTCTCTGGTGGTTCCCCAGTCTCCAATTCCCCTTCACTCTCAATCTCAGACTCAGAGGGCAAGAACCCTGGCCCTGCAATGCCAGTATCCCTCCATCTCCTGGACCTCTAAATCCATGACCAGCTGAGGCAGACGTGGACCACTCACAACATTTCCCAGGAAAGGAGGGATGAGGTTGATAAGAAGAGAAGGTAGAGCAGGACGGAGTCTCAGCTCAGAGGGAAGGTTTTTTGTACCAGACTTTAAAGTCTTCTGAGTGTGGTGTGATTGTGTAGCTTGTCTGTTTTTTAATGACAGTGGGTTTCTTAACTTTGTCTTTTAACATTAGGTTTGTATTGTTGTTGTGAGCCGTTACAAGTCCTCGGAGAGGGGCGGCATACAAATCTAATATAATATTATTATTATTATTATTATTATTATTATTATTATTATTATTATTATATTATTATTTCTGTGAACATTTCAAAGTGGGTTGCAGAGAATTGGTTGGCTTGACCATCAATGTCAATATTCATCCAGCAAAGGAGAAATATTCTAAAGTTCGCTCTCCTGCCTCTGCTCACCAGCTATAATTGAACCTCTGCATAATTGGCCTGCAAGAAGAGTTTTAAATTAATCTCATCCCAGAGGAATTGGACTAATATTGCCAAAAGAAGATTAACATAAAGCTTCCTCTCTGTTAACTTCAGGAACCGTCCATGCGCTAAATGCTGTGCCACACTTTGGGACTAGCTCGGAAATGCTCCCTCTATCTCTCATTGCTTTGAAGTCAGGACTTCAGGACTGGAGAACAACTGTGAGAAAAATTCTACTAAGATAGATACTTGGGACGGTGGAGGGGCCTGGCTGCACGAGTGCCTAGCTGTGGGACTTCTTTTCTTAGCTTGGGCTCAAGGTGGTTATTTATTTATTTATTCACTCACTCACTCACTCACTCCCTTTCTTACTTATTTACTTACTTGCAGGGTGTGTTCCAAAAGTAATGCAATTTTTTAAAAAGTAATTTATTGAACAGATGTGCACAAACACTTAAAATTTTTCAAAGTACTGTCCTTGGGCCTCTACACATTTTTTCCAGTGACTATGCCGTGACCAGTACGCACCCTTAATAATGAAAGAGCTTGCAAGCAGGTAAGAGCTGGGAACATTGTTAGCACCTGGTTAGGGCTGGAAAGAAATGTTTGGAGCAAGTTAGACTAATGGGGGGGGGGAACCTGCAAAGATTTAGGGCTCAGAAAACATTCTTTGCAGAGAGTAACAATAAAAGAGCTTGGGTACATTAATAGCACCTGGTTGGGGCTGGAAATAAATATCTAGAGCAAGTAAAGCAATGAACCCCCCCCCCCTACAAAGACAGGGTTTGGAATACATTCTTGGCAGAGAGCAACAATGAAAGAGCTTGCATGCCGGTAAAAGCTGGGAACATTGTTAGCACCTGGTTAGGGCTGGAAAGAAACTTACTCAGAGCAAGTTAGAGTAATGAAACAAACCCTGCAAAGACTTAGGGCTTGGAAAACATTCTTCACAGAGAGTAACAATGAAAGAGCCTGCAAGGTAAGAGGTGGGAAGAGCCTTAGCAGCTAGTTAGGGCTGGGGGAAAAAAAACTACAATCAGAGGGTAAGACGCACCCAAATTATCCACCTTGTTTAGGGTGGAAAAAGGTGCATCTTACACCGAAAAAATACGGTATCACCCAAGAACATAAAGTTGGTTCTTTCCCCAAGTAGCAATAGCCCCTGGAGACCCCATTGAAGGAATCCTGCTATTTTGGGGAACAGCCTCTTTGAGACGCTAACCATCCTTGGCAATGGGTTCTCCAAGTGGCCTTTTTCGGAGTCTGAGAGCCACAAACAACCAAGTGCCAATGAAACAAACACAAACTAAATTAAAAAGAAAGAGTCCAAAATAGAACAAGAACAGATTTTGTCATCTCTCGGGTTTATCCAAGAGCCAGAGGAGGACAAATGTTTTTCCAGGACAGCCGGGCTAATGCAGAAATAATGAGGGGACAGACAAACGTGGCATTTGTGTTTCACTGCTGAGATCTTTTGAACACCCAAAGTTTGTTCCCAAATCCTGAATTTATATTGCAGGCTCTTTAAGGGTGGAGGTGAGTGGGAGGATATTTATGAAAATACTAAGGCAGAAAGTTGGCTTTCAAGAAACCTTGTCAAACTATTGCTGTTCCATGCCAACTATTAATGTTTTTTTCCCCAGAAATTGTACCCTAGAATGTACAATAAGAGGGTTGAAAGATCCTAGAAGCTTTTGAATTATCTCCAAAGATTCCTGAATTTTTCTGAAGTTTACTAGTCATTCTTTGGTGGTAAAACTCTCAAACAATGATGCAGAAAAATCATCCCCACCATTTGTTGAGGAATTAAAGCTACAAGAAAGATTTTATTTTACTAAACAGATTCTGCCTTTTTGCAGTTCTCCGAGTCATTTCAAGTCATTTCAAGTCATTCTCCAAGAGTTGTTGCTTCAATTTGTTGAATCAAAGTGTTGGTGTGAATATTTATTATGGGTTAACTGACGGTTTAAAGGTTGTTTTCTTTTATTTTCTAAATAAATAAAACCAACTCCAGATCATGCTGTACAGCAGAATTGCAGTGACAGTTGATTCAACCACATAATAATAATTTGAAAACATTTTAACAACATTCATGAATGTATATAATACACACACAAATACACACACATATTCTACCTATTTACCCATCACCCCCACTCTCTCTTAATCTGATATCCATCCATTCTCTTTCTCGTCTGTCTGTCTGTCTGTCTGTCTGTCTGTCTGTCTGTCTGTCTGTCTGTCTGTCTGTCTGTCTATCTATCTATCTATCTATCTATCTATCTATCTATCTATCTATCTATCTATCTGTTCTGCCAGCATGTCTCAACCGCCCGTAATTACAGGGTAATTAGTCCAGGGTAATTAGTCCAGGAAGACACACACCACACGATAAAAGGAAAACCCAAAAGTTTTTATAAACAGAAAAACAGAAACAGCTCCCTTTTTAAATGTCAAAGGGATTTTCTGGTACACACAAGGCACAGGTTAAATGCAATCCAATTGCTCACCCAATAACTGGGAAATTGAGTCCAATTCTAAAGTCCACAGCGTCCACACACACAATCCTGAACAGCAAAAACCATGATCTTGACGAAACAATGAATCAGATAAACTTCCATGAGGCTAACACACCAGGCTGTACTTTTATCTGTAGCACTAATTACAGCAGCCCCACCCAACCACAGGTGGCCTCATTTTCTCTTGTAATAATCCTTCAGTTGTTGTCTCCTATGCATCACTCTACGCATGCATGCATGTGTCATTAATTCTTGTTCAGAATCCAGGGATGATACAGATGACTGATCTCCTCCTGGGCTGTCTGCCAAACTCCCCTCTTCCCTGTCAATCATGCTTCCTTGGTCAGAGGAGACTTCGTCGGCAGATTCTACCAGAGCTAACCACAACACTATCTATCTATCTATCTATCTATCTATCTATCTATCTATCTATCTATCTATCTATCTATCTATCTATCTATGTATCTATCTATCTATGTATCTATCTATCTATGTATCTATCTATCTATGTATCTATCTATCTATGTATCTATCTATCTATGTATCTATCTATCTATGTATCTATCTATCTATGTATCTATCTATCTATCTATCTATCTATCTATCTATCTATCTATCTATCTGATACCCATCCATTCTCTCTCTCTCTCCTGTCTGTCTGTCTATCTGTCTGTTTACCTACCTGCCTACCCATCCATCCATCCCTCCATCCATCCCTCCATTTATCTATCTATCTGTCTATCCACCCATCATCTATCTAATCTACCTACCAACCTACCTACCATCTATCTACCATCCATCCATTCATCTACCTCGAATGCTTCTAAGAAAAAAGATTTACAGCAGAACCCGCTGCAATGGACCCAGAGCTAAATTTGTTTCTCAGTTTTCTGATTGATATATTTATTTTCTTCTACAGCATGAACAAATGGGTCTGAAACTTCATTTTCCATGTGTGACTTCAGCTGGAAGGGACATCTGATTGTCCCATTCAATCTAAAAAACACCATCTGCTCCGAAAAGAGGTGGAGGACGGACGCTTTTTGTGACAGACAATGCACAGATTAGTTCCCATTATTAGCCACGTTTCTATAGACTTCATAATAATACAAATTATTTAAAAAGAGATAAAATACCTGATGCCTCTCTAATGGATAATAAGAGGGTGTGAATCACCCAAGATACAATTGATTTGATCTGAATGTTCCAGCTAGCAAGTCAACTTGTTTTGAGTTGAATTGACAATTCAAGTTCTCGCACCGAAATAATTGGTTAAATTTGACAAAACATATGTATTGCTGCATTGATTGGAAGACAGCTGAGCCAACAACAACAAAAACAACAACAGAGTTGGAAGGGACCTTGGAGGTCTTCTAGTCCAACCCTTTCCCTAAGCAGGAAACCCTACACTACTTCAGACAGATGTTTATCCAACATCTGCTTAAAAACTTCCAGTGTTGGAGCATTCACAACTTCTGGAGGCAAGCTGTTCCATGGATTAATTGTTCCCACTATCAGGAAATTTCTCCTTAGTTCTAAGTTGCTTCTCTCCTTATTAAGTTTCCACCCATTGCTTCTTGTTCTACCCTCAAGTGCTTTGGAGAGTAGGTTGACTCCTTCTTCTTTGTGGCAATAACCCCTGAGATATTGGAAGACTGCTATCATGTCTTCCCTGGTCCTTCTTTTCATTAAACTAGATATAAACCCAGTTCCTGCAAGGGTTCTTCATATGTTTTAGCCTCCAGCCCCCCAATCCTCTTTGTGGCTCTTCCCTGGACTCTTTCTAGAGTCTCGGCATCCTTTTTGCATTGTGGGCACCAAAACTGGATGCAAATATTCCAAGTGTGGCCTTATAAAGTGGTATTAACACTTCATGTGATCTTGATTCTCTCCCTCTGTTGATGCAGCCTAGAACTGTGTTGGCTTTTTTGGCAGCTGCTGCACATGGCTGGCTCCTATTTCAATGGTTGTCCACTATCAATTGTTTAAAGAACCAAACACCTCTTGTGTTGTTGTCAGAAGTCCTCATTTTGATATGTATCCACATTAGTTGTGTACTCTTTTAGAACACATTTTACTTAGAAAGGGCTCATCAAGGACCCATCCTTCATACATGTCTGTTGATACCTTTGTGCGTGTATCGGGGGTGGGGCTGTTGAACTGCGTTTGGAGTTATCACAATTCATAAAGAGATACAGGGTTTCTAAGTCCCATTTTCCCATCATCCCTATCACCCATTTCCTCCCACTTAGGACTGTATGACTGTCACTTGTTGCTTGTATCCTTAAGATTTATATTAATATTGATTGTTTCTTCATTGCTTATTTGACCCCTTATGACAGTCATTAAGTGCTGTACCACATGATTCTTGACAAATGTCTCTTTTCTTTTGTGTACACTGAGAGCATCTGCACCAAAGACAAATTCCTTGTGTGTGCAAACACACTTGGCCAATAAAGAATAACGAATTCTAATTCTAATCCCAAAATTTTGCCACTTCTTTCCTCAATTTTGCAGTTAGATCAAGTCCACTTCTGTTTATAGCCGCTATTAAACATTCATGTAATTTATTTTATTATTTAGTTATTAGATTTGTATGCCGCCCCTCTCCGAAGACTCAGGGAGGCTCATAACAGCAATAAAAACAATATAACAGTGGAACAAATCTAATATTAAAAACATATAAAACCCTATCATTACTTAAACAGCAACATTCATACCAAACATAAAATAAAGTATAAAAAATAGCCTGGGGGAAAAGTGTCTCAACTCCCCCATGCCTGGCAGTATAAGTTAGTCTTAAGTAGTTTATGAAAGACAAGAAGGGTGGGGGCAGTTCTAATCTCCGGGGGGAGTTGTTCCAGAGGGCCGGGGCCACCACAGAGAAGGCTCTTCCCCTGGGGCCCGCCAAACGACATTGTTTAATTGACGGGACCCGGAGAAGGCCAACTCTGTGGGATCTTATCGGTCGCTGGGATTCTTCTATAAAGTATTTAGATCAATATACACTGCTAAAAAAAATAAAGGGAACAGTCAAAGAACCCATCCTAGAAATGAATGAAATATTCTCACTGAATCCTTTGTTCTGTACAAAGTTGAAGGTGCACAACAGCAGGTGAAATTGATGGTCAATCAGTGTTGCTTCCTAAGTGGACAGTTTGATTTCACAGGAGTTTGATTGACTTGGAGTTATATTGTGTTGTTTAAGTCTTCCTTTTATTTTAGTTTTTTGAGCAGAATATAAAGCCAGATTTGGGTACAGTTCAAGGGATGAAGCCCCAGGACTGTAGGTCAGGCAAGTTCAAAGAAGCGTCTCCGAAGAAGACAGCAGTGGCCCGTTTCCATGTTTTATTTTACTTATTTTATTTATTTATTTATTTATTCTTTGTCCAATATACAATACATATTTATTTATTTATTTATTCATTCATTCATTCATTCATTCATTTATTATTTGGATTTGTATGCCGCCCCTCTCCAAAGACTCGGGGCGGCTCACAACAAGTGAAAAACAGTCCAATACATAATCCAATCAACTAAAATATTCAAAAATTTAAAAAACCCCATATACTAACATACACACACACAAGCATACCATGTATAAATTCAACGTGCCCAGGGGGAGATGTTTAGTTTCCCCATGCCTGACGGCAAAGGTCGGTTTTGAGGAGTTTACGGAAGGCAGGAAGAGTAGGGGCAGTTCTGATCTCCGGGGGGAGTTGGTTCCAGAGAGTCGGTGCCGCCACAGAGAAGGCTCTCCCCCTGGGGCCCGCCAACCGACATTATTTAGTTGACAGGACCCGGAGGAGGCCCACTCTGTGGGACCTAATCGGTCGCTGGGATTCGTGCGGCAGAAGACGGTCTCAGAGGTATTCTGGTCCGATGCCATGAAGGGCTTTAAAGGTCATAACCAACACTTTGAATTGTGACCGGAAACTGATCGGCAGCCAGTGCAGACTGCGGAGTGTTGGTGTGACATGGGCATATTTAGGGAAGCCCATGATTGCTCTCGCAGCTGCATTCTGCACGATCTGAAGTTTCCGAAAACTTTTCAAAGGTAGCCCCATGTAGAGAGCATTACAGTAGTCGAACCTCGAGGTGATGAGGGCATGAGTGACTGTGAGCAATGAGTCCCGGTCCAGATAGGGCCGCAACTGGTGCACCAGGCGAACCTGGGCAAACGCCCCCCTCGCCACAGCTGAAAGATGGTTCTCTAATGTGAGCTGTGGATCGAGGAGGACGCCCAAGTTGCGGACCCTCTCTGAGGGGGTCAATAATTTCCCCCCCCAGGGTAATGGACAGACAGATGGGATTGTCCTTGGGAGGCAAAACCCACAGCCACTCCGTCTTATCCGGGTTGAGCTTGAGTCTGTTGACACCCATCCAGGCCCCAACAGCCTCCAGGCACCGGCACATCACTTCTACCGCTTCGTTGACTGGGCATGGGGTGGAGATGTAAAGCTGGGTATCATCAGCGTACTGATGATACCTCACCCCATGCCCTAGGATGATCTCGCCCAGAGGTTTCATGTAGATGTTGAATAGCAGGGGGGAGAGGACCGACCCCTGAGGCACCCCACAAGGGAGAGACCTCGGAGCCGACCTCTGACCCCCAACTAACACCGACTGCGACCGGCCAGAGAGGTAGGAGGAGAACCACTGAAGAACAGTGCCTCCCACCCCCAACCCCTCCAACCGGTGCAGAAGGATACCATGGTCGATGGTATTGAAAGCCGCTGAGAGATCGAGGAGCACCAGGACAGAGGATAAACCCCTGTCCCGGGCCCGCCAGAGATCATCCATCAACGCGACCAAAGCGGTTTCCGTGCTGTAACCGGGCCTGAAGCCCGACTGCTGGGGACCTAGATAATCAGCTTCTTCCAAGGACCGCTGGAGCTGCAGTGCCACCACCTTCTCGACAACCTTCCCCATAAAGGGAAGGTTGGAGACTGGACGATAGTTATTCAGTACGGCTGGGTCCAGGGAAGGCTTCTTGAGGAGGGGGCGCACAAGTGCTTCTTTATAGAGTGTTGGAAAAACTCCCCTCCCCAAGGAAGTGTTGGTAATCTCCTGGGCCCAGCTCCGTGTCACCTCCCTGCTGGCCGAGACCAACCAGGAGGGACACGGATCCAGTAGACAGGTGGCGGAACTCACAGCTCCAATGGCCTTGTCCACTTCATCAGGTGTCACCAGATCAAACTCTTCCCAGACAGGTGGACAAGTACGTGCCCCAGTCACCTCGACTGACTCATTGTCAGTCGACTCTGTTTTACAATTGGAGTCGAGGTCGGCCCGGATCTGAGCGACTTTATCAGCGAAAAACGTGTTAAACTCCTCGGCACTACTCTGCAAGGGCTCCCCAACTCCCCCCTGGTTAAGTGTTCAATCAGATTCAGACCTACTCTTCCTCCATCGCTTCTCTAGATGTCTCTTTTGGCCTTTCAACTCCCGGAGCTCCTCGTTGAACCATGGGGCTCTACGGGGTCTAGCGCCACGGAGAGGTCGCAAAGGCGCAATCCGGTCGAGAGCCTCCGCAGCAGCCGTATTCCAGGCCTCCGCAAGAGACTCTGCCGAACTGTGGACAAGTGCCTCTGGAATAACCCCAAGCGCCATCTGAAAGCCCTCTGGGTCCATCAGGCGTCTGGGGCGGAACATCTTCATTGGTTCCGCCTCCCTGCGGGGAAGGATTGGAGCCAGGAAGTCAAGCCGTAGTAGAAAATGGTCTGACCATGACAAAGGCACTGCTTCTAAGCCCCTTAGTCTCAGACCATTACTCAATTGCTCGGAAAGGAATACCATGTCAGGTGCGTGCCCCCCCTCATGAGTCGGACCCCGTACTACTTGAGTCAGGTCCATGGCTGTCATGGTGGCCATGAACTCCTGTGCCAACCCAGAGGTTTCGCCGAGTGATGGCAGGTTGAAGTCCCCCAAGGAAATAAGTCTGGGGAACTCCACCGCCAACCCGGCTACCTCCTCGAGTAGCACAGGCAGGGCTTTTGACACGCAGCTGGGAGGCAGGTACGTGAGAAATAAGCCCACCTGAACCCCTAAGTCCAACTTCATCAAGAGTGACTCGCAACCCGCAATCTCCGGAGCAATGAGTCCACGTAGGCAAAGGCTCTCCCTGGCTATAATAGCCACTCCTCCCCCCCTTCCCTGGGGTCGAGGTTGATGCCATATCTGAAACCCGGCTGGGCAAATTTCAGAGAGAGGAACACCTCCCTCTGGGACCAGCCAGGTTTCAGTAATACAAGCCAGGTCGGCCTCCTCATCCAGGATCAGATCCCGGATGAGGAGAGCTTTATTTACCACCGACCTGGCATTAAGCAGCAGCAACCTGAGCCCAGGGCCAGAGTTACACTCATCACCAGTACCCAAGATTGGGCTCACGGAGCCAGAACAAGGGACCGTTATTAAGCAACGGTCCCTCGTTCCCCTGGAACGGCTAACTCCGTGGCCCCCGCCATATCTGCCTCTCCCCAGCAACACTGGAATATTCCAACCCTCTGCCACCCCAGAGATCGGTGCCCCTCCCCCTCCCGCCTCTTGAGCATCAGGTGGGCCAAATCTACCATTCATACTCCCACCATTCATCTCATCCATACCGTAACCCCTCCCACCCCAGTCATCCCAATCATACCAGCCATCCAGCTCATGCACACAGGTAATTCTGTCCCAGTCATCCATTTAAATTTAGAACCCCCAATACTAAAAATAGATTAAATTGATAACAGTTTAAAACACTAATAAATATGTAAAAATGCAATTCCCAGTTAATTAATTAATTAGTTAAATATTAAAACAGATAAAAATATAAAAATATAAAATAGCTAAGAATAAAATGTATTAAGATGTATTAAAAATATAGAAAAATATAGAAAAGGAGTCAGTCAGCAGATCTTAAATAGTCAATAGAGAGGTGGTGCCAAAGTCTAGGTAAATGGCTTCTTAAGGGTTTATATGATTGTCCACTTAGCAATTTTCCAAGTTTCTGGGGAAAAAGATCACCAAAGTGCTGGCCCTGACCCCTGACCAGCATCCCCAGTCCAAGTCCATATGGTTTAGTTATTATTTCCCCCAACTTCCTCAACCTTATGTTCTTCTTTTTTCTTGTCGTTTGTTTCAATTGCCTTCCAATGCCCGCTGTTCTTCCTGGGTGGCATCTCCCCTCACAATAGTCTCTCCGGCTCCAGGCCTCCACCATGGCCTCCGTTTCAATGGTCCCCCCGACGACGGGCGCCCCCACCATTTGGTGCCACATTTGGAAGAGAATAGACATTAAGTAATATATACAAAGATAGAAAGTAAAAAAAGAAGAGAAGTAGATGGGAGGGAGAGAATATATATGATATAAGAGATAAGGAGAGAATATATATGATATATATATAATAGATAGATAGATAGATAGATAGATAGATAGATAGATAGATGATAGATAGATAGATGATAGATAGATAGATAGATAGATAGATAGATAGATGATGATAGATAGATAGATGATAGATAGATAGATAGATAGATAGATGATAGATAGATGATAGATAGATAGATGATAGATAGATGATAGATAGATGATAGATAGATAGATAGATAGATAGATGATAGATAGATAGATGATAGATAGATAGATAGATAGATAGATGATAGATAGATGATAGATAGATAGATAGATGATAGATAGATAGATGATAGATAGATGATAGATAGATAGATAGATAGATAGATAGATAGATAGATAGATAGATAGATAGATAGATAGATAGATAAGGAGAGAATATATATGATAGGTGAAAGAGAGGAAAGACAATTGGACAGGGGACGAAAGGCACACTGGTGCACTTATATACGCGTCTAAGGGAGAAATGTTGGGGGTTGGGAGTTGACACTATTGAGTCCGGTAATGAGTTCCACGCTTCGACAACTCGATTGTTAAAGTCATATTTTTTACAGTCAAGTTTGGAGCGGTTAATATTAAGTTTGAATCTGTTGTATGCTCTTGTGTTGTTGTGGTTGAAGCTGAAGTAGTCGTTGGCCGGAAGGATGTTGCAGCATATGATCTTGTGGGCAATACTTAAATCATGTTTTAGGCGCCGTAGTTCTAGGCTTTCAAGGCCCAGGATAGTTAGTCTATTTTCGTAGGATATTCTGTTTCAAGTGGAGGAGTGGAGGGCTCTTCTGGTGAAATATCTTTGGACGTTTTCGAGAGTGTTGATGTCTGAGATGTGGTGTGGGTTCCAAACACATGAGCTGTATTCGAGAATGGGTCTGGCAAAAGTTTTGTAGGCTCTAGTCAGTAGTGTGAGATTGCCAGAGCAGAAGCTACGTAGGATCAGGTTTACAACTCTGGAAGCCTTTTTGGTGATATTGTTGCAGTGGGCTTTAGCACTTAGGTCATTTGATATTAATATTCCAAGGTCTTTTACTGAGTGTGGGTTGGCTGCGAGAATTTGTTTATTCAGTTCATATGCGAAGTTTGGATTCTTTTTGCCATGTTGTGGTTAAGAGCACAATGTGGATATATCCAGGACACCACGAGCAATGAAGTTTGACTCAGGGGAGAAGACAAGGTCATCCAATGGGACCAATGGGTTCCAGCATCCTTCATTATCCACAATGCCATTATTTTACATGATTTAAGTTTCTTGGGTGGCCTGAATCACTAGATGGAGCTGTAGTCTCAACAACGTCATCACTTGAACATATATACAAGCAAAACTTGCATTATGCGGTGAGGATTTTTTGCTTTTACAATGCAAACTCGATTCTCAGCAGCTGGAAAGGATCAAATATATTGTTTTTTTCATTTAAGAGAATTCTATCCCTTATTTGTATTGTGCTGTTGTGATAATTAGGCAGCATCTCACTTCAAGTCCCAGGCAATTCTTAATAGGCAGCCTAATAAATTACTTTAAAGAAACCAGGTGCCGCCTGGGGAAGCAGCTCTAAAATTTATGTATCCCAACTCAATTCCCTAAAAGAAAGAATGTTTATGTTTTCTTTTCAAACAGATGTGACCTCCAGGGAAAGAGACAGGCCGAGTAGCCTTCATCTTGGGAGATTTCCTTCATCTTCTCCCAATGCACATTGCGCGTTGCTGTCATAAATAATTTGTGTTTCGTTGCTTACGTGAACCATGTAGAAAACAAGTTCTCGTGTCTCTCAGCGGAAACTTCTGAAGTCACGAGAGGCTCATCCTTTTTGGTCTGAAGTCAAAAGGGCCAAAGCCCACTGCAACAATATCGCCAAAAAGGCTTCTGGAGTTGTTAACCTGATCCTACGCAGTTTCTGCTCCGGCAATCTCACACTGCTCACCAGAGCCTACAAAACTTTTGCCAGACCCATCCTTGAATACAGCTCATCTGTCTGGAACCCACACCGCATATCAGAATATCTCCGAGACCGCCTTCTGCCGCACGAATCCCAGCGACCAATTAGGTCCCACAGAGTGGGCCTTCTCCAGGTCCCGTCAACTAAACAATGTCGGTTGGCAGGCCCCAGGGGAAGAGCCTTCTCTGTGGCGGCCCCGACTCTCTGGAACCAACTCCCCCCAGAGATTAGAACTGCCCCTACTCTCCTTGCCTTTCGTAAGCTCCTTAAAACCCACCTTTGTCGTCAGGCATGGGGGAACTGAGACATATACAATTTATGTATGGTATGTTTGTATGTATGCTTGCTTAGTAAATGGGTTTTTTAAAATATTTTAAATTATAATTTAGATTTGTCATGAATTGTTTTATTTTGTTGTGAGCCGCCCCGAGTCTGCGGAGAGGGGCGGCATACAAATCTAAATAATAAGTAAGTAAGTAAGTAAGTAAGTAAGTAAGTAAGTAAGTAAGTAAGTAAGTAAGTAAGTAAGTAAGTAAGTAAGTAAGTAAGTAAGTAAGTAAGTAAGTAAGTAAATAAATAAATAAATAAATAAATAAATAAATAAATAAATAAATAAATAAATAAATAAATAAATAAATAAATAAATAAATAAATAAATAAATAAATAAATAAATAAATAAATAAATAAATAAATAAATAAATATTGGACATCAACACCCTCGAAAATGTCCAAAGATACTTCACCAGAAGTGCCCTTCACTCCTCCACTCGAAACAGAATATCCTACGAAAATAGACTTACTATCCTGGGTCTAGAAAGCTTAGAACTACGACCCCTAAAACACGATCTAAGTATCGCCTACAAGATCATATGCTGCAACGTCCTGCCTGTCAATGACTACTTCAGCTTCAATCGCAACAACACAAGAGCACGCAACACATTCAAACTTAATATTAACCGCTCCAAACTAGACTGTAATATGACTTCAGTAACTGAGTTGTCGAAGCGTGGAACTCATTACCTGACTCCATAGTGTCAACCCCTAACCCCCAACATTTTTCTCTTAGACTCTCCACGGTTGACTTCTCCAGGTTCCTAAGAGGTCAGTAAGGGGCGTGCATAAGCGCCCTAGAGTGCCTTCCGTCCCCTGTCCTATAGTCTCTCCTATATCTCCTTTATCTTTTCTTCCTTTCATATATCTTCTCCCCTATTTTTATATCTTTTCTCCTCTCCTTTTCTTTATATATATTAATACTTGTCTATTCTCTTCAATGTTTATTGTGCATTGGACAAAATAAATAAATAAAAATAAATAAATAAAAATAAAAGTTCCAGAGCTGAGCCTTGAGGAGTAGACACCACCTCCCAGTCGAACCTGCCATGTTAACCATCATACCACGCTCTTTGGCAACACACAAAGAGAACAACCACAGGACAGCCAGTTCAGTTCTGGAAAGTCTGAAGCATAATTTTCTGGCCATTAAATAAAGTGCAAACATCAACACCCCAGTTGTCATGCTCAGATATCCAGAGGTCCTAGCAAATCTCCCCCAACAATCTGGGTCCTCATTTGACCCACCTGGGAAGGATGGAAGGCTGAGTCAACCTGGAGCCTACTGAGATTCGATCTGCCAAACAGCTGGCAGCGATCAGCAGTAGTAGCTTGCAGGGCTGCACTCTAACCACTGCACCACCGAGGCTCTTAACTTAATATTAAGTTCCTGGTCATCCTCAAACCTTTATTGTGCTCCTTAAAGGTGGAAAGAGTTTTACAATACCATTATTTAAGATTTCCCACCATCCTTTTCAGATCTTATTGATTATTAACCTCCTACAGTTCTAGTGAAGGGGCAATCAGGGGGATTAATTAGAGTGAGTAAATTAAGCCTGATTGCCTGTAAAATCAGTTGTGAGTTGCCCAAATGAAAATGGCAGCAAGAACTGATTAATTTGTGTCCACCTTTAGGATATCTATAAAAAAATGTGTTATAAGGGTCCTAAACCTTGATGCAAGTTGTTATAGTGATGAGTTTATATTGTAGGTTATCCAAGCCCCCTTTAAGATGATCAGATTTGGGTTGAAAGTTTCAGGTGGCCATTAGGGGACAGCAAAAAGATGCAGAAAACTAATACTTTGCTGCCATCTAGTGACCAATTGCATTTTTGCCTCCTAACTATCATTAATTGTAATACAAATGGCTTAGCTAGGGCTGTAGAAGCACCACAAGTCTAAATGCTAATAACAACTGCATACCTAACTTAACAACTACAATGACTCATTTAACAAACATGGCAAGAAAGGTGATAATACTCATTTAGCAAATAACTCACTTAGCAACAGAAAATCTTGGGCTCAGTTGTGCTCAGATGTCAAGGATTCCCTGCATTTATTTATTTATTTTTATTTATTTATTCATTTGTCCAATACACAAATACATAGGAAGAAAAATAGACATGTGGTGATATATATAAGGGTAAAAGTGAACTTAGAGGAGAGGATATATGAAAGGAAGAGAATATATATGATAAGTGAGAGAAAGGAAAGACAATTGGACAGGGGACGAAAGGCACACCAGTGCACTTATGTACGCCCCTTACTGGCCTCTTAGGAACCTGGAGAGGTCAATCGTGGAGAGTCTAAGGGAGAAATGTTGGGGGTTAGGGGTTGACACAATTGAGTCAGGCAATGAGTTCCACGCTTCGATAACTTGATTGTTGAAATCATATTTTTTACAGTCAAGTTTGGAGCGGTTAATATTAAGTTTGAATCTGTTGCGTGCTCTTGTGTTGTTGCGGTTGAAGCTGAAGTAGTGATTGACCGGTAGGACGTTGCAGCATATGATCTTGTGGGCAATACTCAAATCGTGTTTTAGGCGCCGTAGTTCTAGGCTTTCTAGACCCAGGATTGATAGTCTATTTTTGTAGGATATTCTGTTTCGAGTAGAGGAGTGAAGGGCTCTTCTGGTGAAATATCTTTGGACATTTTCAAGGGTGTTGATGTCCGAGATGTGGTATGGGTTCCAGACAGATGAGCTGTATTCAAGGATGGGTCTGGCAAAAGTTTTGTAGGCTCTGGTGAGTAGTGTGAGATTGCCAGAGCAGAAGCTGCGTAGGATCAGGTTAACAACTCTAGAAGCCTTTTTGGCGATATAGTTGCAGTGGGCTTTAGCACTTAGGTCATTCGCTATTAGTATTCCAAGGTCTTTTACTGAATGTGGGTTAGCAGTGAGAGATTGCTTATTCATATTTGTAAATATGGAAACGATGCTTCTCACAACCAAATATCTTTCTTCCCTGATTAAACTCCCCCCCTACTTTCCCCCTTTAAATTTCAGCCGGCTAAAACTGGAAAATACCAGATAAAATGTGCGGCCACTAACTTGTGATTTCCTTTTGTCAAGCGAATGAATGAATTGAATAACAAGGGACAATGACCAACTCGTGACTGGAGCCGAAATGCCCTCATTCATTTCATAACTTTATTCCTCCTCTGCCAGGAGATGGGAATTATCTAGAGCGGAGACGGGTGTCAAAAAACAGCAACCCAGAAACCAAACCTTTCGGAAGGACTATGATAGAAACATAGAAACATAGAAGTCTGACGGCAGAAAAAGACCTCATGGTCTATCTAGTCTGCCCTTATACTATTTTCTGTATTTTATCTTAGGATGGATATATGTTTATCCCAGGCATGTTTAAATTCAGTTACTGTGGATTTATCTACCACATCTGCTGGAAGTTTGTTCCAAGGATCTACTACTCTTTCAGTAAAATAATATTTTCTCATGTTGCTTTTGATCTTTCCCCCAACTAACTTCAGATTGTGTCCCCTTGTTCTTGTGTTCACTTTCCTATTAAAAACACTTCCCTCCTGGACCTTATTTAACCCTTTAATATATTTAAATGTTTCGATCATGTCCCCCCCTTTTCCTTCTGTCCTCCAGACTATACAGATTGAGTTCATTAAGTCTTTCCTGATACGTTTTATGCTTAAGACCTTCCACCATTCTTGTAGCCCGTCTTTGGACCCGTTCAATTTTGTCAATATCTTTTTGTAGGTGAGGTCTCCAGAACTGAACACAGTATTCCAAATGTGGTCTCACCAGCATTCTATATAGTGGGATCATAATCTCCCTCTTCCTGCTTGTTATACCTCTAGCTATGCAGCCAAGCATCCTACTTGCTTTCCCTACCGCCTGACTGCACTGTTCACCCATTTTGAGACTGTCAGAAATCACTACCCCTAAATCCTTTTCTTTTGAAGTATTTGCCAACACTGAACTGCCAATACAATACTCAGATTGAGGATTCCTTTTCCCCAAGTGCATTATTTTACATTTGGAAACATTAAACTGCAGTTTCCATTGCTTAGACCATTTATCTAGTAAAGCTAAATCATTTACCATATTACAGACGCCTCCAGGAATATCAACCCTATTGCACAGACAATAGCAGGTGGCACCAGAGACGAGGGTTCGTGAGGTTCAAGGCTTTTCCCTTTCAAGCAACGCTGGGGGGAGATGATTTATTCCAGCCCTTGCAAGAGATCCCACGGCGATTACATCCATTTTTACGCAGGGGAAGGGGGAAAAAAATGGATGAGTCAGATTTGTATGTGAGAATCCTGCAAAATGAGCTGTTGGTCTCACGTTTCCCGGTTTTAAAAAGAAAAAAGAAAGAAAACTTGTGGGTCTTTGGAAACCGAGAAGACCACAACTGGGAGAAATAAGAATGAAATATGCAAACCATTCGCTTTGCTTCATGGAAATGGCTTCTTTAGGAACGCTGTTCTCAATTGCTGTAAAATGTTGTGCCAACACCACGGAACGCTTGGAATGAGAACCAAGGAAAATGTTCCTAATGGTGAGAGCAATTAACCCAAAGGACGAGGAGTTGCCTCCAGATGTTGTAGTGCTCCATCGTTGGAGGCATCCAAGTAGAGACTGGAGAGCCATTTGTCTGAAATGATATAGGACAGTGGTTCTCAAGCTGGGGGTCGGGGCCCCTTTGGGGGTCGAACGACCATACCTCCGGAACCGCCTGCTACCGCACGAATCCCAGCAACCGATAAGGTCCCACAGAGTTGGCCTTCTCCGGGTCCCATCGACTAAACAATGTCGTTTGGCGGGCCCCAGGGGAAGAGCCTTCTCTGTGGCGGCCCCAGCCCTCTGGAACCAACTCCCCCTGGAGATTAGAACTGCCCCCACCCCCCTGTCTTTTGTAAACTACTCAAGACTCATTTATACCGCCAGGCATGGGGGAGTTGAGATAGCTCTTCCCCCGAGGCCATTACAAGTTATGCATGGTCTGTTTGTGTGTATGTTTGGTTTTTATAATAAGGGTTTTTAGTTGTTTTTTATTATTGGATTGTACATGTTGTGTTTATTATTGTTGTGAGCCGCCCTGAGTCTGCGGAGAGGGGTGGCATACAAATCCAATAAATTATTATTATTATTATTATTATTATTATTATTATTATTATTATTATTATTTCACAGAGGTCGCCCAAGACCTTGGGGGGAGGAAGACAAATTTCCCCTGGTGTTAGCAACTAAAGCTTCTATTCTGGAGCCTAGGGACATATCTTCACAATCTGACCAATTGGGCGTTTGCAGTGGGGGTGTCCCTTTGACCTCCCTGCCAATCAGCTTAAAGCTCTGTTGGGAGAATTGGCACTAGACTTACGGTTAGGGGGCCACCACAACATGAGGAACTGTGTTAAGGGGTCGCGGCATTAGAAAGGTTGAGAACCACTGATGTGGGCTCCCCTTCTCCAGCAGGGGGTTGGACTAGAAGACCTCCAAGGTCCCTTCTGATTCTATCATGAATGTCAGTACTGTTATTGAGGCCCCAATGGTTAGAGATTGTAATGTGACCAAGAGTTATATAGACAAGAATGTTGTGGAAGAACATTTAGGAGATGAGTCGTTAGGGGAGGACATTTCTAAGGATGGTGATGTAGAACCTTCAGGTGAGGTTAAAGAGCAAGAGATTCCTAGTAATAGTAATGTTTTGCCAAGGAGAGGAACCTCTAGTAGGAAGGAGAAAACATGATAGGTTTCAGGCCAGCAGTGTTTACTAAGAAAGGACTTAGTGTTAAATGCATATGCTGATATACAATGATTCGTAAGTCAACATCAGGGATAGTGATAATCTTAGGAAATGGACTAGAGTTATACATTGACCACCAAAGGGGAGAATGTTAGTACTATGTACATAACTAGTTGTGTTTGGCAATATATAAAAATAAACCAACGATGTATGCTTACATGTCATCCCCAAACCCCCAACACTTTACCCTTAGATTATCCACAGTTGACCTCTCCAGATTCCTAAGAGGTCAGTAAGGGGCGAGTACAAGTGCACTAGAGTGCCTTCCGTCCCCTGTCCTATTGCTCTCCTATATCTCCTCTACCTTTCTTTTATTCCTATATCTCTTCTTCTATTCTTTCATTGATATGTTCTATTCCTATAACTTTTCTTCTATTCTTCCTTAGATATATTTTACTATGAGTATCTCCTCCATAACCTTCATCATGTATTTTACTATGTGTATACATATATATATACCCACTATAACTCTCATTGTGTATTGGACAAAATCAATAAATAAAATAAAATAAATAAATAAAATAAAAGTATTAGAACACTATTGCTTTAAGAGTTAGTGTTCTGGATGGCCACAAGGGGGAGCCAGAAGCATGATTCACTCTCTGGCCTATTCTCTGCTATTTCTGTTTTGTCTTTGTGACTATGCTGTAGTAAGAACTGTGTGTTTGAATGATGGTTTATGTATTTGTAAGCTGGACAAGTAACCTTATAGTATTATGTCTTTATTGAGATGTATTGACTGATTTAACTGGGTATGACTAGGACTGTTCTTGACTAAGATATTTGCTAAAGTAAATAATATTTTATACAATTAATGTATCTGGATTGTATTACTGGATTGTATCTCTGGGCTATAAGCTGGATATCAGCAAGTCCTCCACATTTCCTTTGTGTATGTATATTATTGACAACTCAGAGATTGCACACTCCTTAACATACAGTGGAACCCCGACATAAGAGCTGCTCTACTTACAAGCAACTCGAGATAAGAGCTGGGAGGGGAGAGATATTTTTGTTCTACTTACAAGCCCAAATTCGAGATACGAGCGCCAAGGAGCTGTCTCCTGAAGCCAAACGCTAACTTCCGCGTTCGGCTTCAGGAGACAGCTGCGAAGCGGCGCGCGTGTTTTAAAAGGTTGCAGCCGGCCTGGGGGGCTCGGGGGGGTGCTTGCAGCTTTCTTTCTTGCTCTTTTTCTTTCTCTCTTTTACCTTCCCTTCTATTTCTTCTTTTCTTTCTCCTTCCCACCTTCTTCCCTTCCTCCCTCCCTTCACTCATTCCTCTCTTACGCTCCCCTTTCATAAGTTTCCTTGCTTCCTTCCTCTGTTCCTGTCCCTTCCCCCTTTCTTTCTTTCTTTCTTTCTTTCTTTCTTTCTTGCTCTTTTTCTTTCTCTCTTTTACCTTCCCTTCCTCTATTTCTTCTTTTCTTTCTCCTTCCCACCTTCTTCCCTCCCTCCCTCCCTTCACTCATTCCTCTCTTACTCTCCCCTTTCATAAGTTTCCTTGCTTCCTTCCTCTGTTCCTGTCCCTTCCCTCTTTCCTTCCTTCCTTCCCACCCTCCGTCCATTCATTCACCCATTCCTCTCTTGATCGCTTAAAGCCAGTCCCTGGTGCAAAAAGGGTTGGGGACCTCTGTCCTACAGGATTGGGTGGCAGAGAAGTTGAACATATGTAAATTTAAAAGTTTAAGAAAGTTTACAAGTTAAGTGAAAGAAACTTCATTATTCATTTATATGTACATGTACATTTCTTCATTAAAAACTTGTCTTTCTGCATAATTTAGACTAACTTTGTGAGTATTTTGAGGGCTGGAACCAATTAAAATTATTTACATTAATTCCTATGGGGAAAAGTCGTTCGAGATAAGAGCTGCTCGACTTAAGAGCCCAGGTCCGGAACGAATTAAACTCGTATCTCGAGGTACCACTGTATTCTATATTTTAAGAAAATCACTCCACAACTGGAGCTTTACCGGAGTCCGAGGACTGGAAAGAATGCAAAAAACACTACGAGACTGCCACATTACATTATAATTCTGTTCTCTGACCCTTGAGGTATCAAGATGAATATGAGTTTGTTTCCCAAGAAATCAATAACTTTCAACTGGAATAAAGGCCTCTCTGCAAGTCAGCCACAAATCTCCCATTGTCACCTGCGATCCCTGTCCCTGGTTAGCCCTCATCATGCTTCCCATTTTAAGATCAAGACTCCATGAACTGAGGTTTCAAAAGGGGCTCGGAGAGATAGAGCCCATCCAAGGTTTATACAAAGATAGATGATAGATAAGTAGGTAAGTAGATAGATAGATAGATAGATAGATAGATAGATAGGTAGGTAGGTAGGTAGGTAGGTAGGTAGGTAGGCAGACAGACAGACAGACAGATGATAGATAGGTAGATAGATAGGTAGGTAGGTAGATAGATGGTAGATAGGTAGGTAGGTAGGTAGGTAGATAGATGGTAGATAGATAGATAGTGTTCTGTCTGGGTGCCCCCAGACTTCAACACCAACTGGAAAAAACAGCCAGACACGCTGGTAAAAGCAAAGGCACTTTATAGTTTGAAAAATAAATACAGAGAAAAACCTGTTCTTCCCAACAGGCAGGCTATGAGGCTTCACAGCAGAGTCATGACGGCCAGACAATACAGCAAACTTCTTGCTGGCACACACACCCCTGTAGAGAATAAGGCCCATGCCTTTCCCCCCAAGGTTTCAGCCTTCAAGGCCACAAGCCAGAATCAGAGACGCCAAAGATCACAGCCAGGTCCCAGGACTCCCAAAGATAATACTCCACAATACAGGAAGGGTGGGTCTGCTTTTTCAGCCTTTCTGGGGAGAACCACACCCAAACCCAGCTGTTGCCTATTTAGGGCTGGAAATACCTGGCTAATTGTCCCCTTCGTTGTGCTGCTCTTCTCTGCCTGAGATTGATGATGGCTTGTGCATTTTCATCTAAGGACTCCAGGCTGCTTGCTGGGGAGAGCTCCACCCCGGGGGACTCCGGCTGTTCTCCCTCTCCCTCGGCCTGATATTCCTCCTCCCCATCTGCCTGGGCCTCCTCCTCCTCCTCCTCCTGTTCCTCATCCTCCCCCTCTGAGCATGGAGCCGGCAGAGGTTCAGCCGTTCCCTGAGGAGCCTCAGACGGAATCACAACAGATAGATAGGTAGGTAGGTAGGTAGATAGATGGTAGATATATAGGTAGATACATAGATAGGTAGGTAGGTAGGTAGGTAGATAGATAGATGGTAGATATATAGATATATAGATAGATAGATAGATAGGTAGGTAGGTAGGTAGGTAGATGGTAGATATATAGGTAGATACATACATAGATAGGTAGGTAGGTAGGTAGATAGATAGATGGTAGATATATAGATATATAGATAGATAGATAGATAGATAGGTAGGTAGGTAGGTAGATAGATGGTAGATATATAGGTAGATACATAGATAGGTAGGTAGGTAGGTAGATAGATAGATAGATGGTAGATATATAGATATATAGATAGATAGATAGATAGGTAGGTAGGTAGGTAGGTAGATAGATGGTAGATATATAGGTAGATACATACATAGATAGGTAGGTAGGTAGGTAGATAGATAGATGGTAGATATATAGATAGATAGATAGGTAGGTAGGTAGGTAGGTAGGTAGGTAGATATATGGTAGATATATAGGTAGATACATAGATAGGTAGGTAGGTAGGTAGGTAGATAGATAGATGGTAGATAGATAGATAGATAGATAGATAGATAGATAGGTAGGTAGGTAGGTAGGTAGGTAGATAGATGGTAGATATATAGGTAGATACATACATACATAGATAGGTAGGTAGGTAGGTAGATAGATAGATGGTAGATATATAGATAGATATATAGATAGGTAGGTAGGTAGGTAGGTAGGTAGATAGATGGTAGATATATAGGTAGATACATACATAGATAGGTAGGTAGGTAGGTAGATAGATAGATGGTAGATATATAGGTAGATACATAGATAGATAGGTAGGTAGGTAGGTAGGTAGATGGTAGATATATATATATATAGATAGATAGATAGGTAGGTAGGTAGGTAGGTAGGTAGGTAGGTAGGCAGGCAGGCAGGCAGGCAGGCAGGTAGACAGATGATAGGTAGGTAGATAGATGGTAGATAGATAGATAGATAGATAGACAGACAGACAGACAGACAGACAGATAGATAGATAGATAGATGATAGGTAGGTAGGTAGGTAGATAGACAGACAGATAGATGATAGGTAGGTAGATAGATGGTAGATATTTATTTATTTATTCATTTGTCCAATACACAATACATATGGAAGAGAATAGACATGAAGTAATATATATAAAGATAATACAGTATGTAAAAATAGAGGAGAAGATATATGAAAGGAAGAAAATATATATGATATATGAGATAAAGGAAAGACAATTGGACAGGGGACGAAAGGCACACTAGATAGATAGATAGATAGATAGATAGATAGATAGATAGATAGATAGATAGATAGATAGATAGATAGATGTAGGTAGGTAGGTAGGTAGGTAGGTAGGTAAGTAGATAGATATATGATAGATAGATATTAGATAGACAGATAGATAGATGGATAGGTAGGTAGGTAGGTAGGTAGGTAGATAGATAGATAGATAGATAGATAGATAGATAGATAGATAGATGATGGATGGATGGATGGATGGATGGATCAATAGATCGATATAGATAGATAGGTAAACTGCCTGAATCCCTCCTCTCATCAGGGGTCCACAGAGCCTCCATACTTTGTTGTCATCTACAGCTCAGCTCAGCTTTTGTGGTTCTAACACTACAAAGATTTTGCACACAATGTCCCGGCCTTGAGCCCCTCGGAATGGACATAGCAATCATAGAGCTGAATTTCATATTTTAAACCTGCTACCCTGAGAAGAGGAACAGCTGCGATGGCCGATGCGCCTATTGATGCTGACCAGGGCAGCATTTGTAGAATATTAAGTTTTATCATATGCCTGAAACAGCAGATTTATCCTTGACAAAAATAACAATAATCCAAGACAGGAAACTGATCACTAAGCAACATCAGAAGTTGCTGATACTGTTAGGAACAACAGTGAGATGGGACCCTCAATTTAACCCCGTCCTTGCTCATTCTGTTTTAATAAGGCCAGGTCCTTCTTTCCTTTCTCTCTTCCTCCTTCTAACAACCCATTTGTATTCGGAACCGGTGCCTTTGTCCTCTCCGTGTCCTCATTAATAAGATGTTAAAAAGAGAATAATGAGACTTTAACTGAAAATCAAGGCACAGGATGAACTGGAAGTGGCCATTAATGTAAGACGTACTGCGCCATCCATCATCGATAAAAGAGAAACTTGGCTTGGATAATATGTCTGGGAATTTTTCTTCTTCCCCTTCTACTTATCAAAGAGCCAGAATAATAAGATGGCCATTAACTACTTTAGATAAAATCACGACAGCACTCGATTGAGTAGTTTCTACTCCACCCTGATTCAAGCGCTCACCGTGTGGACTTTAATAATTGGAATAGCTGGCCATTATCTCAATATCATCATCTCAATATAGAGCCTTGGTGGCGCAGTGGTTAGAGTGCAGTACTGCAGGCTATTTCTGCTGATCGCCGGCTGCCAGCCGTTTGGCAGATCGGATCCCAGTAGGCTTAGGGTTGACTCAGCCTTCCCTCCTTCCGAGGTGGGTCAAATGGGCACAGGAATCTGTAAACCGCTTAGAACGGGCTGTCAAAGCACTACGAAGCGGTATATAAGTCTGTTGCTATCTTCCTCCCTCCCCCCTCCCTCCCTTCCTAAAGGTGGACTCAGCCTTCCATCCTTCCAAGGTGGGTCAAATGATTGTTGGGGGCAATATATGCTGACTCTGTAAACTGCTTAGAGAGGGCTGTAAAAGCACAGCGAAGCAGCATATAAGTCTAAATGCTATTACTATTCCTTCCTTCTGTTGTGGTTGGCTCTGGCCCAGCTCCTGCCCCAAGGAATGTGCAGGTGGATGTGGGGGAAACATCCACGTGCTGCAGGCTTGTTTTGCTCCCTATGGAATCTGCCGATGAAGCCTCCTCTGACCAAGGAAGCGTGAGTGACAGGGAAGAGGGGAGTTTGGCAGACAGCCCAGGAGGAGATCAATCATCTGTATCATCTCTGGATTCTGAACAAGAATTAATGACACATCCACACATGTGTAGAGTGATGCATAGGAGACAACACCTGAAGGATTATTACAAGAGAAAATGAGGCCACCTGTGGTTGGGTGGGGCTGCCGTAATTAGTGCTACAGATAAAAAGAACAACGTGCTGGTTTAGCCTCGTGGCAGTTTATCTGATTCATTGTTTCATCAAGATCGTGGGTTTTGTGCTGTTCAAGATTGTGTGTGGACTCTCTGGACTTTAGAATTGGACTCAATTTCCCAGTTATTGGGTGAGCAATTGGACTGCATTTAACCTGTGCCTTGTGTGTACCAGAAAATCCCTTTGACATTTAAAAAGGGAGCTGTTTCTGTTTTTCTGTTTATAAAAACTTTTGGGTTTTCCTTTTATCGTGTGGTGTGTGTCTTCCTGGACTAATTACCCTGTAATTACGGGCGGTTGAAACATGCCGGCAGAACACCTTCCTTCCTTCCTTCCTTCCTTCCTTCCTTCCTTCCTTCCTTCCTTCCTTCCTTCCTTCCTACGTGGGTCAAATGAGGACCCAAATTGTTGGGGGCAATATATGCTGACTCTGTAAACTGCTTAGAGAGGGCTGCAAAAGCACGGTGAAGCAGCATCTAAGTCTAAATGCCAAATGCTAAATCAATGCTGTAGTAGAATAATAGAGCTGGAAGGGACTTCGAAGGTCTTGTAGTCCAACCCTCGGTTTGATCAGGAGACCATATACCATGTCAGACACACTGTTTTGCACTCTCTTTCTGATGGAGCGCCCACAACCTCTGAAGGCAAAGTGTTGGTAAATTGGTACCAGTTACTGTTCTGCTGGTGTGTCTCAACCGCCCGTAATTACAGGGTAATTAATCCAGGAAGACACACACCACACGAAAAAAGGAAAACCCAAACGTTTCTATAAACAGAAAAGCAGAAACAGCTCCCTTTTTAAATGTCAAAGGGATTTTCTGGTACACACAAGGCACAGGTTAAATGCAGTCCAATTGCTCACCCAAAAGCTGGGAAATTGAGTCCAATTCTAAAGTCCAGAGAGTCCACACACACAACCCTGAACAGCAAAAACCACCATCTTGATGAAACAATGAATCAGATAAACTGCTATGAGGCTAAAACACCAGGCTGCACTTTTATCCGTAGCACTAATTACAGCCACCCCACCCAACCACAGGTGGCCTCATTTTCTCTTGTAACAATCCTTCAGTTGTTGTCTCCTATGCATCACTCTACGCATGTGTGGATGTGTCATTAATTCTTGTTCAGAATCCAGGGATGATACAGATGACTGATCTCCTCCTGGGCTGTCTGCCAAACTCCCCTCTTCCCTGTCACTCATGCTTCCTTGGTCAGAGGAGGCTTCATCGGCAGATTCTACTGGGAGCAAAACAGGCCTGCGGCATGTGGATGTTTCCCCTACATCCACCTCCACATTCCTTGGGGCAGGAGCTGGGCCAGAGCTAACCACAATTACCAACCCCTCTTATCATCCTATATACATCTTGATGCTATTCCTCAATGCAAGGAAACACCCCCCCTCCCGCCCCAACTTTCCTTTTTCGTTTTAATTTCACACATCATAAGGAAAGGTTTGCTGTGAAAGGGCTTAACGACAAAGTTAATTGGCCCATAAAATATGCATAACTTTTTAGTGAAAATCCATCTTTCTTAGAAGCTCTTTAGAATTCTGGGCTTTAATGGGGTTGAGTATTTCTTGAGATAGAAACGAGGAAAAACACAGAAGCCGAGAGAGATGGTCCCCCACCCTCCATTTTTTTTGAAAGACGTTATTTGCTTATAATTGCTGCTTTCTGTGATTAAAAAGCCCCCGACATTCTTTGATTGAATAGATGTGTCTCCTTGTCTGAAAATTGTACTTCTGATGGCTACCCTCCTTTATAAATTTCATTAAAAATTATTAAAAGTTATACGGGTGCCCATTAAAGTCCTTAATAATTGTGTTACATGGAAAGACTGAGTGCCATCTGTTTTCTTCTCAGAAGCGGAGGAGCGGAGGGGTAATCCAATTTACGTGTTCCCTTTTAAAAAGTCTTCTCAAAACAAAACACATTTTCTCTTTTGTGATAAGCTTGGCTAATTGCAACCTGACCAAGGCTTGGTGGTGGGTGCAGGCTTCCCTCTGCATTGTTAACATTTGGAAATAACCTTCAATTATTTTAATTGCTTTTAAAAAACAGTCTGATTTTCATATCAACTGCAAATCCTGTGTTCGGTAATGTTGAAAACTTGCCATGAAGATGCTAGAAAGCAGATAATAAAACTGGACAGGCTTGTACTCAAGGTAAACGCTGGTGTCCAATAATAATAATAATAATAATAATAATAATAATAATAATAATAATAATAATAATAATAATAAAATCCCTCTCCTATTGTAATTTTTGGCACTTTGCTAAATGCACTTAAAATCTTGATTTTGGTTGGGCCAAAAGGTAGGCACAATTTTAAAAAAAGGCCTTTTAAAAAGTTCAACGGAAAACCTTTTGGAGATGCCATTGAAACTTCCTTATATAAATTATACTTTGTTGTCATTGTTGTTAACAAGGGAAGTTGTCATGCTGAGTGTCAGAAAAAAATAAAAGGATATGGTGAAATCTAACCATGATGTAGTTTGGCATGCCCATTTATAATTAACCTTCATAAACCTTAATAAACAGATATGTTTACCCTACGGGAGTAGGATAGATGGAGATTGAGGGGGAGTTAGAGAGAGAATAAGAGGACAGGTTGACCTGATAAAACAAACAATAAGGGATTAAATTACACTGGCTATCTGACAACGCCGGAAAGTACCGAAAAAAACCATAGGAGAAAGAGCCTACATACAAACATAGAAGATTGACGGCAGAAAAAGACCTCCTGGTCCTTCTAGTCTGCCCTTATACTATTTCCTGTATTTGATCTTAGGATGGCTCTATGTTTATCCCAGGCATGTTTCAATTCAATCACTGTGGATTGACCGACCACGTCTGCTGGAAGTTTGTTCCAAGGATCTACTACTCTTTCAGTAAAATAATATTTTCTCACGTTGCTTTTGATCTTTCCCCCAACCAACTTCAGATTGTGCCCCCTTGTTCTTGTGTTCACTTTCCTATTAAAAACACTTCCCTCCTGGACCTTATTTAACCCTTTAACGTATTTAAATGTTTCGATCATGTCCCCCCTTTTCCTTCTGTTCTCCAGACTCTACAGATGGAGTTCATGAAGTCTTTCCTGATACGTTTGATGCTTAAGACCTTCCACCATTCTTGTAGCCCGTCTTTGGACCCGTTCAATTTAATCCATCTCTTTTTGTAGGTGGGGTCTCCAGAACTGGACACAGTATTCTAAATGTGTTATACTATACAACGCTGATGTAGATACATGCAACAGATGTAGAAACTTGTTGATGATGTTGTAAAAGGGGTGATTGTGTAATGAGGGGGAAGTCTAAATAACAGACTAGGAAAGTTAGTATAAATATATGGTATTTTGTATCTGAAAATTACCTGGATATGTTTTATGCCTCTTTGGTCTGAAATGCGCATATTCATTTTTTTCTTTGCAATGAAGTGGTTTTTTTTTTCCTTTTATTCTTCTTCTGGACTCCTTCAATTATTCTCACACCGAGTCTGGCATGAAACCTGTGATAATGTGATGTGTGCCTCTATCCAGGAATTTGGTATTTTCACTTCTAGTGTTTTATTATATATATCTAACATAATCTCTCCCAGTGGTTCCTGCATTGTTTTGTAGAGCTCAGTGAGAATTCCATCTGGTCCTGGCATTTTATTATTTTTTGTGTTTTGATTGCTTCTTTCATTTCAACTAATGTTATCTTTCCATTTAGGGTTTCTCTGTCTTCATCTGTTAAGTGGGGGGGGGGGGGGGTGTTGTCTGTTTTGTAGATATTTTTAAAATCTCTTTTCTTAACTGTTTTCTTGTTTATACAGTGTTGTGGTTGACTCCTCTTGGAGCTTGTGTTTCAAGGCTGTTTATAAACTTGCTTTTGACTGTGTGTGTTTGAACCTTATTCCGAACTCACTGGGGGCTAATTGCCAATAGCCCGGCATAACATACAGTGTTTGAAAAAAAATTCCAGCTGATTTTCGGCTCATCCGGAGGCTCTGGGAGGGAATTTTTGGCTTCCGGAGAGTCTCTGGGAGGATGCGGGAGGACATTTTCCCCTCTGGAGCCTCGGGCGGGTGAAAAATGGGCCTGCTGGGCCCACCAGAGTTTGGGAAATGGGCTGTTTCAGGCCTCCAGAGGAGGCAGTGGACGCCATTTTTGCCCTCCCCAGGCATTGAATTATGGGTGTGGGCAATCACACATGTACAGTAGCACACGCACATGAGCGCTTTCGGCATCAGAGGAAAAAAAGGTTCGCCATCACTGATTTAGAAGATATAGCGATTATTTGGCATTGCTACTTATTGATTGATTGATTGATTGATTGATTGATTGTTAGAGTTGAAAGGGACCATGCAGGTGATCAAGTCCAACCCCTTGCCTGAGCAGGAATCCTAAAGCACCCCAGCCAAGTGGTAGTCCAATCTCCTCTTGAAAGTGTCCAGAGTTGGGGAGTTCACAACCTCTGCAGGCAGGTTGTTCCAATGGTTGATCGCTCTGACCGTCAGGAAGTTCTTCCTTACTTCTAGGTTGAATCTCTCCTTGGTCAGCTTCCAGCCGTTGTTCCTCATCCGGCCCTCTGGTGCTCTGGAGAACAGAGTGGCCCCCTCCTCTCTGTGGCAACCCCTCATTATACCTGTATACTACAAATGCCTTCAAGATGCCTCTCCCACTTCCTGTCCTGAAAACCTGGCTGCACATTCTTTATCCCTCCTTCTCCAGCCAATAGCTAAAAACTGCAGCATTTCTGGTCGGCACTAATGAGAACATTTATTCTTAGATTCCTCCTAAGTGGAGGTGCTGACCCCTGCCTCCATCATCACGCCAGGCACAGGAGCCTTGTGATCTTAGCCGAGGTATCAGTGAATATTTATCTCCCACACAGAGTCACCACTAATTTCACCGAGTGAATGAAATCCTTCACAATGTTCAAATTAAAAGATTTTATTGGGTGGGGTTTCGGGGATGTCTTCTTCTCTGGCCTTTCCCTTGACACAACAGTGGGAGTGTGTGGGAGCCAGAAGATTTTCTGATCATCATTATTATTATTACTATTTATTAGATTTGAATGCCGCCCCTCTGCGGAGACTCGGAGCAGCTCACAACAACAAATGTGCCCTTTTCTATCCAGAACTGTGCCTCAGTCACAAGGTTTATTTATTGTATTAGAGTTGAAAGGGATCCTGCAGGTCATCAAGTCCAACCCCCTATACCGCCTCAGCCAGATGGCAGTCCAATCTCCTCTTGAATATGTCCAGAGTTGGGGTGTTCACAACCTCCGCTGGCAGGCCGTTCCACTAGTTGATCGCTCTGACCATCAGGAAGTTCTTCCTTATTTCCAGGATGAATCTCTCCTTGGTCAGCTTCCAGCCGTTGTTCCTCATCCGGCCCTCTGGTGCCCTGGAAAAGAGTGTGACCCCCTCTTCTCTGTGGCTACCTCTCAAGTATCTGTAGACTGCTCTCATGCCTCCCACCCATCCCTTATTTTCACTAGGCTCTCCAGACCCAGTTCCAGCAACCTCTCTTTGTATGTCTTGGTTTCCAGGCCCCTTATCATTTTGGTTGCTCTTTTCTGTAACCTTTCCAGAGTTTCCATGTTTCTTTTGAAGTGGGGTGACCAGAACTCCAGGTGTGGTTGCCTGATTTTTTATGCCAGCCCTCGATAGCTTTTTGAGGAGACCCGAAAGGTCGGCAAACGTGCGGCTGTCGCGGCAGAGGGAGGGAAGAGCTGCCCCCCTCTTGTGGCCGTGACATGGTCGCAGCCTTAGTGAGGGAGCAAAGCATCCTTGCACCTGCCTTTGCATTGCAGCAGCATCCCATGCGCGGAAGGAAAAAAAAAGCCAAAATCTCACGTGCCTGCACATCTTCTTGCAAGATTTCCTTCCTGCACATGCATGGAAGCCAAATATCCCTCCAATGCGCATGGACGCTGACTAGTCTTCAGAGAGGGGCAGCATACAAATCTAATAAATTATTATTATTATTATTATTAGTCACCCAGAGCTGCGCGCGCATGAGCACCAGTAGCGGCAGTAAGTTGGAACCCCCGCCTGGCATAGCCCCATAAAGACAATTATTCTGGAGGCGTTTCTGCGGTGTTCCTATGTAAATATGTTGTATGTAAATTGGTTATGTAAATAGTGTATGTTAATTTGCCCTATCTGCATCCTGGCCACCGATTGGCTAAACAGCGGCCAGGAAATTTGAGTGGTTGTCAAAGCCGCACCTACAGGAAAAACCACTTTAAAAGGCACTACCCAAGCCACGGCTCTTGTCTTTTGCCGCAAACGTCAAATATACGCTTGTAACTTGTGTTACCTTACACGGGATGATTCCTAATAAAAAGAATCCAGCAACCATGTGTCTTGCAAGTTATTCCGATCTAACTTGTTGCAAGTTCTCCTGCTAAGACTAATTCCTCCTTTTTACAAAATCACCACTTCCTGGATTCAAGAACAGTCGGTTTCTTATGCATTAGAGATGAGGTCTAACGTAAAACCTATTCATTCATTCATTCATTCATTCATTCATTCATTCATTCATTCATTCATTGAGTCCAATGCACACTAATTCACAATGAAGGTTATAGAGGTTATAGAGTAAAATATATTAGAGAAAGAATAGAAGTGAAAATTTAGGAATAGAATATATCAGTTAAAGAATAGAAGGATATTATGAGAGTAGTATAAGAAGAATTAAGGGGCGTACATAAGTGCACTGGTGTGCCTTTCGTCCCCTGTCCAATTGTCTTTCCTTTCTCTCACTTATCATATATATTTTCTTTCTTTCACATATCCTCTACTCTAAGTTCACTTTTACCCTTATATATATTACTACATGTCTATTTTTCTTCCTATGTATTTGTGTATTGGACGAATGAATGAATGAATGAATGAATGAATGAATAAATAAATAAATAGAAGAATAGTAGATACGATATAGGTGATATAGGAGAGACAAGATTTCAAGAGTTGGCCTTCTCCGGGTCCCGTCGACTAAGCAATGTCGTCTGGCGGGCCCCAGGGGAAGAGCCTTCTCTGTGGCGGCCCCGGCCCTCTGGAATCAACTCCCCCCGGAGATTAGAACTGCTCCCACCCTCCTTGTCTTTCGTAAAGTACTTAAGACCCACCTATACCGCCAGGCATGGGGGATCTGAGGCACCTTTCCCCCAGGCTTATTATAATTTATGTTTGGTATGTATGTGCTGTTTGGTTTTTAATTATGATAGGGTTTTTAGTTGTTGTTTTTTAAATATTAGATTTGTGCCAGCATAATATTGTTTTTTTAATCGTTGTTGTGAGCCGCCCCGAGTCTTAGGAGAGGGGCGGCATACAAATCTAATAAATTATTATTATTATTATTATTATTATTATTATTATTATTATTATTATTATTATGACTTCATCATGGGTTATGAAGGCTTTCTCCCCAAACAAGGCAGACTTCAATCCTATCGCTCACGATGCACGATTAGGCCAAAAATAACAATAATGCTCCCCCCCCTCCTATTCCAAGGGCAACGAATGCTTCTCCATCCCTTTCTCAGCTAAGCCTCCCCCCAAACTTCTTGGAGAGATTTCTAATGACCCCCCTTCAAGGAAGAGGAAGAATCGGCTCCGGTTAAGCCTTGCACATAATTACGGGTTCAATCACTCTGGTGATGATGTTGATGGCAATGATTAAACGTTATCAAGGCAGCTTCCTGATTAAAATTATATGAGAGGGTTCCCACTCCCGTTTTGATGATTCTTCTTCACACTCCATGACGGTTCTCGAACTCTTCTGCCAACAAAGGAAAAGGCTCCTTTTTGCACATGGCGTCTCCCCAGGTTGCTCTTCCAAAACTTAGCATGAGGTAGATTTTTTCCTCAGGATGAAATCAAGAATCTCACTTCCTTGTTTACGGATGGTGGGAGGGAAACGCATCGTTTTCTCTGGAGGATCTGCAAGCGAGCTCTTAAAAACCGGCCTAAATCCAGTCGTATCAATAGAATTATCCTGCTGATCCTCCTGCATTCAGCATTTGGCCCCAGAAGGCGAATTTGGGGGTGCAAGTGAGGCATGAGTAGCAGGACTTCGGTTCGCCACTCACTGTTCCATAAATGCGTCCTTATCCTTCCTGAAAGAATTTCTGAATGCTATTTGAATAGATAGAATAGAATTCTTTCTTGGCCAAATGTGATTGGACACACAAGGAGTTTGTCTTTGGTGCAGATGCTCTCAGGGGACATAAAAGAAAAGAGACATTTGTCAAGAATCATGAGGTACAACACATTGATTGTCATAGGGGTCAAATAAGTCATGAAGAAACAATCAATATTAATAAAAATCTTAAGGATACAAGCAACGAGTTACAGTCATACAGTCATAAGTGGGAGGAGATGGGTGATAGGAATGATGAGAAAAACTAGTAGTAATAGTAGTGCAGACTTAGTAAATAGTTTGGCAGTGTTGAGGGGATTATTTGTTTAGCAGAGTGAGGGTGTTCGGGGGAAAACTGTTCTTGTGTCTAGTTGTCTTGGTGTGCAGGGCTCTGTAGCAACGTTTTGAGGGTAGGAGTTGAAACAGTTTATGTCCAGGATGCGAGGGGTCAGTCAATATTTTCACTGCCCTCTTTTTGACTCGTGCAATTTACAGGTCCTCAGTGGAACCTCTATTTGCAGAGATTAAAAACTCTGGCTAATATTTGTATTCATAGGTGCCTTTGGATAACAGGTTCTTGATATCCTGTTATATGTAGCTTATATAGCTTACATGCTGACTAGATAGTGTTTAAGAGGATGGACTCAGGCTAGGAAGATCCATGGTCCACCAACTACATTGGTTAAGTCAGTGTTTCCCAACCTTTTTTGAGCCGCGGCACATTATTCATGTTTTCAAAATTCTGGGGAACACTGAAGGGGGGGGCGGGGGGGCTAAAGAAAAGTTTGGACAAAAAAAAAATCTCTTCCTCCATTTCACTCTATTTCTCCCTTCCTCTTTCTCTCTCTTCCTTCCTTCCCTTCTTTCTCTCCATCCCTCTTTCTTTCTTTCTTCCTCTCTTTTTTGCTCTCTTTCTCTCTCCCTCCTTCCCTCCCTCTATGTCTTTCCCTCTCCCTCCTTCCCCCCTTTCTTTCTCTCTCTCTCTTGCTTTCTTTCCCTCTCTTTCTCTTGCTTTCTTTCTCTCATTCTCTCTCCCCTTCTTTTTCTCTCTCTCTCTTTCTCTCTCGTTCACCACGCCAGCAACAGAGAGAAAAAGAAAGAGCGAGAGAGAGCCGGAGAGAGAGTGGAGTGCGCAGCAGCCATCAGCCTCCTCGCCCTCCCAGACGTCCCCAGCGCCCAGCCTCGTGCCGCCTCCCGTTAGCCCGGCCGAAAGCCACACAGTCCCGGACTCCCGGATCGCTTGCTTCTCCGGCCAGCGCGGCGCTTTCCTGGGCAGATGGTTTTGCTGACCGGAGAAGCGAGCGATCCGGGAGTCCGGGACTGTGTGGCTTTGCGCCATGAAGAGAAAACGGCAGCAGGGAAAAGTCGGCCGTTTTCTCTTCATGGCGCAAAGCCACACAGTCCCGGACTCCCGGATCGCTCGCTTCTCCGGTCAGCAAAGCCATCTGCCCAGGAAAGCGCCGCGCTGGCCGGAGAAGCAAGCGATCCGGGAGTCCGGGACTGTGTGGCTTTGCGCCATGAAGAGAAAACGGCCGACTTTTCCCTGCTGCCGTTTTCTCTTCATGGCGCAAAGCCACACAGTCCCGGACTCCCAGATCGCTCGCTTCTCCGGCCAGCGCGGCGCTTTCCTGGGCAGATGGCTTTGCTGACCGGAGAAGCGAGCGATCCGGGAGTCTGGGACTGTGTGGCTTTGCGCCATGAAGAGAAAACGGCAGCAGGGAAAAGTCGGCCATTTTCTCTTCATGGCGCAAAGCCACACAGTCCCGGACTCCCGGATTGCTCGCCCCAAGGCAGGAGGCGGAGGAGAGTGGGTGGATTGGGCGGGCAATGGGGCAGGGCGGAGAAGCCAGGGGCGCGTTTGGCCGGAGGCACCGTGGGGAGGCAGGGGCAGGGAGGTGCGGCAGTAGGTGCCTCCGGCCAAACGCGCCCCTGGCTTCTCCGCCCTGCCCCATTGCCCGCCCGATCCGCCCACTCTCCTCCGCCGCCTCTCGCCGCAGCACACCTGATGATGTCTCGCGGCACACTAGTGTGCCGCGGCACACCGGTTGGGAAACGCTGGGTTAAGTGGTTGACCTTGGATTTTTCTTTCTATTTTTATATATAAAAAAGATTTTTATAGAGAATATTAAAAGGCATATTGACCTATACAAAAATGAAAGCTATATATAAAAAATAGCAAAAGGCAACAAAACAACCAAAATTAAAAAGAAAAAAACATCACATTTCTATCACAACTTCCGTTCATACTTCAATGCTCATTTTCGCACTTATGCAGTAATATGTATTGTTTTCTTTATGTACATCAACAATTTAACAAATCTGATTCATCATTGTAAAATTAGTAATGTATGATTCCCTTAACTGTTGTGGTTGGCTACTAGTGAAGGGCCCGGCATAACACTTAACCGTGGCCAAAAGGTCATAAAACCAGGTTCAATTCACTGAACTGTTCTGTCCCAGCGATGAGCCCCCCCTCAAGAAATAGGTCCACACATGTGGATTTGACAAGATTTAAGCATGTGATTCTAAAAGTTTAGTAGAAAGGAGGTTTAAATGTCAGCAAAGAAAGAAATAAGTCCGTTGCATCTCAGCTGTTCATTAGAGTCTCAAACAGTAAATCCAAACTCCCCAAATATTTCTCTTTGATCACCAATCTCTCATTAACACGACTCACTCTGAGTTGGCAGAGAACCCGGAGATAAAGATTCCACTTTCTAACTTTGTAATTCACCATAAATAGTCCGAGAGCCAAATCCAAAATACATTCGAAGGTTGTCTTGCACACTGACTCATCACAAGACTGACCCTTAAGCAGCCAAAAGGTGTGGCCAAGTGTTCTAGAGATCTATTCATGCCGAGACCTCCTCCTGCTCAACCACTCCTGCCTTCTGACACTCCTGCATACTCTGGCGTCGAGAAGAGACTCCTCCTGTTCTCCTGACTCACACATGGGCACCTCTGGAGGTGCAACAGGCCCTGGGTGGCTTTCAGCCTGACTCCATGTCCTCTCCGCCCTCCTTGCTCTCAGACTCGGGTGCCAGGTGCATGGGCTTAGGATACCAAAACACACCTGTCTCCCGATCCTCAGAATCTGTGATCAGTTGAGCAGGACACAGAGGGGCCACAACATGAACAACCTCCTTGCAAAACAATGCAAACTTTGGCCTCAATTGTGGCTGTTCATTGAAGTGTGTTAGCTGCAACACCCCTTCACAAGCCCTAAAGCAGAGGGATGGAAACCTTTTCCACCTATTTGTCAGAATAATTCCACCTTTAAGAAATGCTTAAAGAGAGAAAGAGAGCAAAAAAGATAGAGAAAAAGAAAGAAGAAAGAGAGAGAGTGAGAGAAAGAAGGAGAGCAAAATAGAGAAAGAAAGAAAAAGAGAAAAGATAAAGAGAGAAATAAATCAATCAAGAAAGAAAGAAGGAAGAAGAAACAGAGTGAAAGAACAAGCAAAAAAGTAAGCAAAAGAGAGCAAGAAAAAAGAGAAAGAGGGAAAGAGAGCAAAAGAGAGAAAGAAAGAAAGAAAGAAAGAAGAGAGAGAGAGAGCAAAAGAGAGAGGAGAGAGAGAAAGAGAAAGAGAGAGAAAGAAAGAAAAGATAGAACGAAAGGAAAGGAAAGGAAGGAAGGAAGAGAAAGAAAGAAAGAAAGAAAGAGACCAAAAGAGAAAGAGGAGAGAGAAAGAGAGAGAGAGAGAGAGAGAGAAAGAAAGAAAGGATAGAACAAAAGGAAAGGATAGGAAGGAAGGAAAAAAGAGAGAAAGAAAGAGAGCAAAAGAGAAAGAAAGAGGAGAGAGAGAGAGAAAGAGAGAGAGAGAGAGAATGAAAAGATAGAACGAAAGGAAAGGAAGAAAGGAAGGAAGAAAGAGAGAGAGAAAGAAAGAGCAAAAGAGAAAGAAAGAGGAGAGAGAGAGAGAAAGAGAGAGAGAAAGAAAGGATAGAGCAAAAGGAAAGGAAAGGAAGGAAGGAAGAAAGAGAAAGAAAGAGAGCAAAAGAGAAAGAAAGAGAGAGAGAGAAATAGAAAGAGAGAGAGAAAGAAAAGATAGAACGAAAGGAAAGGAAGGAAGGAAGGAAGAGAGAAAGAAAGAGCAAAAGAGAAAGAAAGAAAGAGGAGAGAGTGAGAGGGAGAGAAAGAAAAGATAGAACAAAAGGAAGGGAAAGGGAAAGGAAGGGAAAGGAAGAAAGAAAGAAAGAAAGAAAGAAAGACCAAGTTTTTTCTTAGATCTGCTCCTGCAGGACCTTCAGGTCCAAAGCTCAAAGCCCCCCCAAGGAGTGACCCCTCAATGGTGAGTCTATCCATCATCTTGGGTGGATCTTTCCCACTGCTGACCTTCCGGCTGTCCAGGGGAGAAGGCGGAAACTACTCAGCCTGCTCTTCATGATGGACTTTATGGGACATTTAGGGAGCGATGCTCCTCCGATGATGGCATAAACTCTACCTACATTGCTGGCATTTTGTTTTTTAAAAAAAGGAAGCAATAAAACCCCCACATTCCAGCGGATCCTCTACATGCATCCAAACTAACAAAACTCGCTTCCAATTCTCTGCCTCTATAAAGCCCCTTGTATTGCCATTTTTAAATAGGAGCTGGAAAATAAATGAAGACTTAAGCCTGCCAGTCAGCCTTGTCTCTATTATTTCGTCTTTTCTGTCCCAGCTGTTCACCGTTGGCTGACATGGGCAGGAAAAGATGTAAATCTTATTTAATCTACCGGGAGGAGACAAAGAATATGAATTGTGTATAATTCTACGAATTTACTGGTTCTATCCGCTTCGGATCTCTAGCAGTTTTACATCTGTTCTTTTCCAAAAGTTTTTCTGACGTCTTTTTACAGCAGTAATTATATTTCATATCGATTTTTACAAAACAAACAAATAAACAAAAATAAAACACAGTATTATTGTGTGCCTTTTATCCCGAAAGCCATATGGAATGCCTTTGAGTTTATCAGGCATTTTTATTTAGTTGGAGCAGTGCTAAGAGTGTAACATTAACTGCTAGCTGTAGTTCAGCAGTTCAAATCTCACCACTGGCTCAAGGTTGACTCAGCCTTCCTTCCTTCCCAGGGGGGTCAAATGAGGACCCAGATTGTTGGGGGCGAGAGGATGACTCTGTAAAGCACTTTGAGAAGGCTGTAAAAGCACTAGGAAGCGGTATATAAGTCTAAAGGCTATTGCTCTGAAAAATACACTAAGTTGTGTATGTGGGAGAGATGTGTTGCGCATGGCCCAAAGGGGCAAATCTCTCCGATTCTGCTTTTATCATTTATCCGGTAGCTTTGATCTCACTACGGGACCCTTTGTGCATTGGAGATCTTTCCAAATATACTACATCCCAGTATATTTTCTCAGCCCTTTCACAGGGTGGATAAGGCAGGGCACAATACCTCTGGGTTTTGTGTGCAGAGAATGTATATAACAAAATGCACCATCTCCATAATTAAAATGTCAAACCGGAGTAGAAAAAGTATTCAGCGTCTAAGAGGGAAAATAAATCAGAGGACAGAAGCGTTGTCCAGATTACAGATGCCCCGGATCCAAACACGTTTCAGATTTCCCCTTAATTGAATTGAGAAGAATGGAGTTAAGTTCTTAGCGAATAACTACATTAGCCTGTCATGCAGTTAATATGAATGACTCTCTATTCAAACATGCTAAAAACTGAATAGAACAGATAACATATCACAGTCACACATCCCCAGTTGAATACAGAGCGTGTTGCTAACACAATGGAAGACAAACCCATCTTTTTAGATCTTCAACTCTCGGGTCAGTTCAAAACAAAAGCCAAAATTGTTTAAAAAATTAAAATTAAGAAAATTCCAATAATTGGACCATTAATACATTGCTAGTTTAAATTAAAGCAAAGCAAAGCGGTGTTCCTTTTGAAGACAGGCAGAGCCTAAAGCAGAGAATTCCTTCTCCAACAGAAATCCTTCCATGTCTTTCCAAAATATATTTTTATAGATAGCTAAGATGCAATTCACTATTTCTAGTCAAGAGAAATCTTAAGAATCACCCTGCCGGAAGAGGCCCCTACTCCTAGATGTAAAGTATTAGAAAGATCATCCTTGTTGTTTTATGGGAATATCAGATCTGGTAACAAATTTGCCCTCTGACTTCATTGAAAACACAAGTTCAAGATTTCAGCTTTAGAAAGTTGTATAAACAAGTTGTTATAAACAAGATACTTCCGTCAACACTGAAAGAGAGAAAACAAGAGCTCTGTTTTTAGAAATATATCATCTTATAAGAGAGGGCTGTGGAACCGGGAGAAAACATACTGTACTTTTCAACATCTTTTTATCCAGTTCAGTTCAGAAGAGCCCAAATGTTGGTTTTGTTCGGATTCAGGTTGGAAACAGAATTAGGAGACTCCACCTATAGAGAGAACATGGGATCGTGCTAACACAATTTATCCTGCCACCCCACAAAGGCTGTGACTTTGAATCAGAGTTTTAAATGTTTTTCATCTACATTGTTCATGTATTTTAAAATATATGATTGTGCATTAAAGAGGGTAGATAGATGAGAGAGAGGGAGGGGGAGAGGGGGAGAGAGAGAGATTATATATATATGATAGATAGATAGATGATAGAGATAGATAGATAGATAGATAGATAGATAGATAGATAGATAGATAGATAGAGAGAGAAATAGAGAGAGAAATAGAGAGAGACAGAGAGAGGGGGGAATGGATGGATAGATAGATAGATGATAGGTAGGTAGGGAGGTAGGGAGGTAGAGAAAGAGAGAGAGACAGAGACAGAGAGAGAGAGGGCGGATGGATGGATAGATAGATTAGATAGATAGATGATAGGTGGGTAGGTAGGTAGGTAGGTAGATAGATAGATAGATAGATAGATAGATAGATAGATAGAAAGAAAAAGAGAGGGGGTATGGATGGATGGATATGTGTGTGTGTGTATGAGAGAGAGAGAGAGAGAGAGAGAGAGAGAGAGAGAGAGAGAGAGAGAGAGAGAAAACAGATGAACCAGCTATTTCATTAAAAGCAAAATTCTAAAAAGCACCAATACATCGGCTGTTACTGAACACAACTTCTTTATTCTGATGCCATCGTGTGGTTTGTGGTTAAATAAAAACAATACAAAATAAATTTCAAGTGCTTAAGAAAACCCCAAATTATTATTATTTTTTTATTTTAAAAAAAATACGGACTTGATCCTGTGCTCCCCCAGAAATCCCCTCAAGCCAATGAAACCCCTTTCTTTCCTTTCCACCCCCCACCACCCCTGAAAGCGCTTGGGCTCAGCAGGATGCTTGACGCCTATAATTAGCCCCCACCTATGGAGAGGGGCTGATGGGCCCATGAAGACTTGGGGGTGCCACCCATGGCCACTTCATTTAAGGGCAAATCGGAACGACAGCTCTGCACCTAACAATTCGCAGAGAGTCCACAACCATCCAATCTTAGTTAAATTGGGGTGAGACCCTTATGTGGAAAGGGGAAAATTCTTCCAACAACTTTTCAAAGGAGGGAAGGAAATAGGAAGCATGTTTCTTGGTTTTGACATCCAAAGGCCCAAGAAACCATATATTTCCTCCCTATATTAATGTCTGAAGACTTCAAACATATTCGAGAGGTCGCGAGGTTTGTGGAAAAGTCCATAGAGGTTCATCCATTTTCTTGGATCCCATGAAATTCCTCATGAGGGCAGTTGGGAAGAATGTGAGAAAAAGGAAGCCTTGCTTTTGGGCCTGGCCAAAGAAGCTTTGGGTAAACCTCTTTAACTAACAGGAATATTAGAAATGGAACTGACAGTTGTAAATATATGTTTAATAGAGAAACAAATCGGATCCTTTAGATAATGCATTTATTCGAACACTTTCCTTGGAGTTCGCAGGTAACCTTCGGAAATAACAGGGCAACCTTAGCATACCTGTCCTGGAAAATAATGGAGTGTAAGGGACTGTCTTAACTTATTAAACAAATCATAATATATAAACATGACCAACATATCTGCCACATTTTACCCTCCTCGCAAAGGATATAGATTTTAAATTTAAAGAGTGAAATAATCTCAGAATAACAATCCCTAGAAGTAGGTCCCAAAGATAAAACAATTTTGCTGCTTAAATAGTCTTCTTTTGAATGAAGCTTCCAGATTAGGTGAAAGAGGAACAACAACAAAAAAAGCATTGTAAGACCCTCTTATTTAGTCTGGCATCGTCCAGACAGTGTTAAATTATAACTCACAAATTTTTAAGAAAAAACATATTTCGCTGGACTGGTGGAGTTTGGGGAATTGCAAACGCAAGTGATCTGGTTAGAAAAGGGAGTTGTAAAATATTTATGTTTGCTGGAGTATTAGAACGTGAGCCTTGATGTGGCAATAAAACAGTGGAAGGAGGAAAGTCTATTTGCATTAATGAAGGGGAGAGGACATTGTGAGCAACGTGGCTAGCCTTGCCTAAAAGCACTTTGGGATTTTCTTAACGTTTTAAGAGAAAAGACACTTGCAGAAGACAAAACAAAGCCCCTTCCCAAATTCCCTTCACCCTCACCATCACTTGAATGAAGCCAGACAAATAGTTTATTACTTGTAAAAACGTCCCTTTTACTATGTTTAATTTTCCGCTTAAGCCAATGTTCTGATGTTCTCCTTCAGATACAATGGTTGGGTTCATCGCCATCTCCCACGTAAAAAGGCTAGCTGGGGTGACAGGTGTCAATCATAGAATTTGGAGAGGCTTGGAGAAAACAACGCAAGTTATATTCCATTGGGGGGGGGGTTTGCCATTTGTATTTGTTTTAATATTATAAATTTGTGGCCTAAGGCTTTGGGGTTTAGCAACTGTGTTCGTCGTAGGTGTAGAGAACGGAGGAGTCAAATTATCACCAAGGGACTTTGAAAATTTGGATGACAAGCCATGAATTCCTTGTAAGCGATGGGAAACCTTTCGGGTCAAACGCTCCAAAACCAGTGGGAATTTAGTGAGACTAGAGAGCTGTACCTGTCGGGCAGTTTCATTAAGGTGGAAACTGTCCCACGGACAATCCAGTCGGCAAAGTCGGGGAGAATGTGTGGGCTCGGAAGGAGCAACCGAAGAAGAGAGAAAGAAAGGGACGAAAGGAATAAAGAAGGAGAAGAAACAAAGAGAACTTCTAGCTCAGGGTCAGACCACCTGGTAACTCTTTCCGTTAAAAAAATATTTCGTTAAAAAACACTGAGATGAGGGCGATAGACTATTTGGTTTCTTCTAAGTAGATGTTCTTTAAATTAATGCATATAAATAATTTCTCATTTCCTCTCTTTCCTGTTTAGCAAAGCTTCGAATGCACAGAACCATACAGCCCCTCCCCCACCTTGCCCCTCCCCCGCCCCCTCCCCGATCAAAGTCACTTGACCGACGCCAAGTCTCTTTTCGGTTCGCTTTTTAAGACAATCTGTGCCTCCTCTCGCTCCGATTTGGCCACGGGGCTCATGGGCAGGAATGCCCCGTGACCACTCCGACTGTTTCCCGCCTTGACCTTGGAAAGGTCATAGTTGTCCGACCGCCTTGCATCGGTCAGAATCCGGATCTGTGCCTGGACTGTTTCTAACAACAGTTTGACCTCTTGTTGTTCCGCGAAAGGACAGCTGCTGGCGGGCGCGCTCACGTTGACCGTTTCCGCGGAGTAGGAGTTTTTGCCCCACGTGATGCCGGCGAGATCCGAAAGGTTTTGAGACTGCATACAGGCTTCCTCTAAGCCCACCGAAGGGATGATGGGGACGGAGTTGGCTCTGGGCGACGAGTAGCCCCCCATCGTGTTCCTTGGAGCCGGGCTATTGAAATAAGAGTTTGCGTCTCTTGAAGACAGTTGCATATTTATCGAAGTGTCCTGTGAGGTTTTTAAGCCAGGAGACAACCTAAGGAGGAAAAACACACGAGAATCGTTAGTTGAGAAGAGACAACGTGTCCACAGGGCAGGTGCTTTGATGCTAGGACACCACGCAATCCCAGGGCGGAAGAGACCTTCTAGGGGGGAGTCTTTGCAGCATCCCTGACAGATGATGGTTCAATCTTTTCTTGTAAACCTCCAGCAACTGGGATCAAGTGGTCCCGCGGATTCATTGTTCTCACTGCCAACTGGATCTCCCTCTGTTGCTTCTCGTCCTGCCCTCACTGCCCTCAACCTCCTTTTGCCTGTGGCTGCCCCTCAAGTACTGGGAGAACATCATGCAATGGTTATTGAAATGGATGTCCAGGTGCGCCCTCCTCCATGGTCCCGCCAACCTGCATTGCTTAGTCAACGGGACCTGGAGGAGGTCAACTCTAATTGGTCCCTGGGAGATATGTGGAAGGAGACAGTCCCAGAGATTTATTTATTTATTAGATTTGTATGCCGCCCCTCTCCGTAGACTCGGAGACAGCCTGGCCCTGAGCCATGTAGGGCTTTATAGGCCATAACCAACACCCTGAAATGTGACCGGAGACCAATTGGTGTCCAGTGCAGATTGCAGAGTGTTGGTCTTATTTGGGTGTAAAGAGATACCCCCATGACAGCTCCTGTGGCTGCATTCTGGACTATCTGAAGTCTCCGAACACTCTTCGAGGGCAGCCCCACGTAGAGTGCATTGCAATAATCAAGAGGGGAGGTGACGAGGGCGTGAATGACCTGTCTGTTCATTTTGAGTTAGCCTCCAGCTCCCATTATCCCCTTGGTTCTTCTTCTCTGTACTCTTTCTAGGATCTTAGCATCTTTTTTTGGAACATGGTGACCAACACCGGACCCAGTGTTCCAAGCGTGGCCTTACCGAAGCAGTCTAGAGTGGTGCTACCACTTCTTTGGGGTCTTGATGTTATCCATCTGTTGTTTTAGTTCATGACAGTGCTGGCTATTTCCCCCCCCATACTGCTGGCTCATACTTAAGTGATTGCCCATCTATTGTCCACTTAGATCCCCCCAGAGGTGCTACCATTGAGCCAGGTACCTTCATGTCATTCCATCACTTTGACTTTCTATGCTCAATGGAAAATTTCTTGGCCGTTCTAATTTTCAAATGTCCTCTGATGACCATCTCTCATGGATATTTTGAAACAGGACGGTCCAATTCCAATTCCAAATTGTGAATTAAGCAGAACTCTTAACAAACGTTTCTACTGAAAGTGAAAATGAAGTCTAGATTCTGCAACAAGGGGTTCTTAATTGTGTCTGTTGTCATTCACAACCTTACACCATCCAGGTTATTGTTGTGAAACATTAAAAAGTTTTAATTAGCAATGAGCCGGTTCAAAGTGTTAATGTCTATTTTGTCCATTAATTCCAGAAGGATGGTTCGTCAGCAATCTTCAGGGTTGGATTATCTTATAATGTCAAGTTTTCATGAGATCAAACCTGACTCACCTTCTCAACAGATTCCAAAATGTGTTTTAAAGCTTCTGATATGGGAAAAAGCGACTGAGTTATGAGTCAGATAAGAACCAAGGCCCTGCTAAACTATTAAAGGGGAAAGATAATAACTTTCCAGGGGTGCCCATAATGGTTTTTGAAATAAATTGCTCGAGTCCCAGGAAGCAGTAAAGGTCAAAATATAAGTCTGATGGTATAATTGAAAAAATATGTTTAGGGCCTGTTCTGTGTTGACACCTTTTGATTTAATATTCATAAGGTTGTAAATAGTGCACGGGGAAAAGAAATAAGGGTCAAAGATATGGACATGATGTTAAATTATTTTCCAGGAATTTGGAATCTATCGAGGCGTGAAGAATTTCAAATGCATTGTCTGTGAGCCTCAGCTAAGAGGAGAGCTTTGCTCTGGGGGGAAAGCTCTGGTGGATTGGATCTAAGGGAAACCGAGTTCCTGGCGTCTTTCTTTTCATTACGCATTAAAGATCAAAGCAGAGAAATTAAAAATTAATTCCAGGGCAACCAACATGGCCGGTCCACTGCATTTCATGGAGGAATATCTCCTTACAGCAAGCAGGGCGCATAGAGAGCAGAGATATTTATCTGTTTAAAACTAAAACAGTCGGACACGAGAAATACGTCTGATCTTTACAGGTATTCCTCGTTTAATGACGGGTTGCTTAGCAACTGTTCAAAGTTACAACGGATCCTCCAAAGGCTAATGAGCTTGTTCCGGGACCCGGAGGGAGTGGAGTAACGAATGTTTCTCAGGCGTCACTCTAGAGGACCCAAACAAAGGGGGCTCCTCCTTCTACTTCTGCTTTTTGTTAGCGGTTTAATGTGTTCCCTACAATTCCTCCAGGCTTGCAGCTCTGATCGCTCCGGGGGTGTAGAGTTAGGGGCAGTTTTCAAACACCGTATTTTTCAGAGTATAAGACACACCTTAGTTTTCAGGGAGGGAAATAGGGAAAAGAATCTGCTTCCCGGGTATTTATCTGGCCAGTGTCCTTAGCCAGGACAATATTTTAACACCTGGTTAGGACTTTTTTTAAAAAAAAAAATTATTTGGAGTGAGTAACAATGAAACAGCTTGCAAGCCAGTAAGAAAGAAACATTCAGAGCAAGTAGAGCAATGGACTTAGGGCTTGGAAAACAGTCTTCCCAGAGAGTAACAATGAAAGAGCCTGCAAGCTGGTAACAAGTGGGAACATTGTTAGCGCTTGGTTAGGGCTGGAAAGAAACATTTGGAGCAAGTAGAGCAATGAAAAAAACCCTGCAAAGACTTAGGGCTTGGAAAACATTCCTTGCAGAGAGTAACAATAAAAGAGCCTGCAAAGTAAGAGCTGAGAAGATCGTTATCAACTACTTAGGGCTGAGAAAAAAAAGCTACAGAGTACAAGACACACCTAAAATATCAGCCCCTTTTTAGGGAGGGAAAAGGTGCATCTTATACCCCGAAAATTATAGTATTTACTTTATTCATTCAGGCTAAAGGAATACTTGAAGGTTCAAGGATTCTCTCGTGTTTTTAATCAGGCCTCAAAAACGTGGTGCGACACTGGCTTTGCAAGGCTGCCCTCTTTCCAGTCGCATGTCCCTCATGCCACCCTCATGCCACCTGCGCACTTGACCTAAGGAATCTGCTGGATGGAGGCATAGGTCATTTCTTGCTCCTGTGCCCACCAACGCCCTGGTCTGGTCTGTATGCCCCCACTTGGCCTCTTTGCTGTCGCCAGCCTGCAGGCCTCTGTGCCTGGCACGGGATGACACAACCCAGCTGGCCTTGGCCAAAATGGCCCACTGGACAGCCATCAATGTCTCCTCTTGCTCCTGTTGCAGCTTCCAGGCTGAACACCTGCCCCCTCTGGCATAGTTGCTCAGCTCACAACACCAGACACTGGACCGTCCCTGTGGCCATTTGAAAAGCTTCCTCCACTTGGCAGCTTCTCTCAGTTGGAAACACAGAAACATAGAAGACCTCCTGGTCCATCTACTCTGCCCTTATACTATTTCCTGTATTTTATCTTAGGGTGGATCTATGTTTATCCCAGGCAGGTTTCAATTTAGTGACTGTGGATTGACCAACCACGTCTGCTGGAAGTTTGTTCAAAGCATCTACTACTCTTTCAGTACAATCATATTTTCTCCCGTTGCTTCTGATCTTTCCCCCAACTGACTTCAGATTGTGTCCCTTTGTTCTTGTGTTCACTTTCCTATTAAAAACTTTTCCCCACTGAACCTTATTTAACCCTTTAACGTATTTAAATGTTTCGATCATGTCCCCCCTTTTCCTTCTGTCCTCCAGACTAGACAGATTGAGTTCATGAAGTCTTTCCTGATACGTTTTATACTTAAGACCTTCCACCATTTTTGTAGCTTGTCTTTGGACCCGTTCAATTTTATCCATCTCTTTTTGTAGGTGAGGTCTCCAGAACTGGACAAAATATTATTCCAAATGGGGTCTCACCACGCTCCATTCAGCAGGAATCACCATCTCCCTTTTCCTGCTTGTGATACCTCTAGCTATGCAGCCAAGCCTTCTACTCGTTTTCCCTACAGCCTGACTGCACTGTTCACCCATTTGGAGACTGTCAGAAATCACGACCCCTGAATCCTTCTCTGCTGCAACAGTTTTTTTCTTTGCCAACTAGCCTGCACCAACCCCTTCAGGAAACCTTTGAGGACAAAGGACCCAGGCCAATCCACATGCCCACATGCCTGGCATTGATCTGCCCCCAATGATCTGTGGGGAAACGGACTCCATTCCCGAGAGACCTTCCTTCTCCCTTACACAGAACAAGGGCATCAATGCACAACCTCGGGGCTTTCCTCTTCCACCCCGGAACGGACTCATGTGCAGGATTGCCACCAGAGGGCGATGTTTCAAGAAGGCAGGCCGCGCTTGGCAGTTTACAATGCCATCCCTTACGGTAGCAGACAGTGGCGGGTTGCACCCAGGATGGCTGGGATCCCGGTTCCGGCAGCAGGAATTGAGATGTGCATGTCTCTCTGTGTTGCTGACGTGCGCGCCTGCGCGAGGTTTGGTTTCTGCTCATGCGCAGCAAGTGAAACCTCACGCAAGGACGCTCAGAGATTTCGCTAATTTTCAATGGGGTTTTTTGCTTCTGCACATGGAGCATCATCACGTTGGGCATCTCCCCAGCAGCTCTCACCAAAGAGCCAGAATCACGGCAGGGATTGGAGGAGGTGCGTGCGAAAGAGGCAGAGGGCTCAGGCTAAATTTGGAACAATTGCTTCCTTCGTCCTTCAGGTAGAGGCTCCTGCAACCTGGATACTTGCAGCATTATTATTATTATTATTATTATTATTATTATTATTATTATTATTATTATTATTTAGATTTGTATTTATTTATTTATTTATTTATTTTATTTATTAGATTTGTATGCCGCCCCTCTCTGTAGACTCGGGGTGGCTCACAGAAATAATAAAAACAATGTACAATAACAAATCTAATATTTAAAAATATCTAACAGACCCATGATTTTAAAAAGACATACACACAAACTTACCATACATAAACTATATAGGCCTGGGGGAGATGTCTCAATTCCCCCATGCCTGACGGCAGAGGTGGGTTTTAAGGAGTTTACGAAAGGCAAGGAGGGTGGGGGTGATCCTAATCTCTGGGGGAAGCTGGTTCCAGAAGGTCGGGGCCGCCACAGAGAAGGCTCTTCCCCTGGGTTCCGCCAGATGACATTATTTAGTCGACGGGACCCGGAGAAGGCCAACTCTGTGGGACTTAACTGGGGTGGCTCACAAGATACAATATAAACAATGTATACAACAATGTATACAATTAAGTAAGAATTACAAACTAAAATCCCCACATATTAAAATCAGTCAGCCCATGCACTCGAGTGCCTTCCGTCCCCTGTCCTATTGCTCTCCTATATCTCCTGCACCTTTCTTCTATTCCTCTATCTCTTCTTCTATTCTTTCATTGATATGTTCTATTACTATATCTTCTCTTCTCTTCTTTCTTAGATATATTTTACTATGAGCATCTCCTCTATAACCTCCATCATGTATTTTACTATGTGTCCATAGATATATACCCACTAAAACTCTCATTGTGTATTGGACAAAATAAATAAATAAATAAAAATAAATAAATAAAATAAACAACCATGCATCACATTTGATAGACGGGGGTGGGGGGCATTGATCTAATTGCCCCGTGCAATGCTGAGATATCCTAATTGTAAATAGATTTATCTAGACAACCACAGTCCATGTTTGATTTAAGTAGTTTCGATTGCTAGGACTAACAATAAGGAAAGATCAAAGAGAAATATCAGTGCCGCATGAAAACCAGTAATCTAAATATAGCAACAGCAACCGCCCAGAGTGTCAGCACATATGGCCCCCCAACCTTTGGGGTCCTCACTTGACCGACCTTGGAAGGACGGAAGGCTGAGTCAAACTTGAGTCTAATGAGATTCGATCTGCAAAACTAGCTAGCAGCTGGAGATCAGCAGAAGTAGCTTGTGTTTCTGCACTCTAACCACTGCACCACCAGGGCTCTGAATATTAATATCAATCCGTGATTCTCGGTTGATCTACTTTCTAGGATGCTTCCTATGCTAGAGGCCTGTTCTGAAACTTCTAGATAAATTGGAGCAAGTGGATCCCAAGACGTTAATGAATTTGATTAATTCTTCCCATATTCTGAATTTCATTCTGAATTGCAGATTTCTTAATGGGAGCATCTAATTTGGGGACTTTCTTCCTATGGTTTTTTGCATAACATCTTGCCTGGTGAAAAGGTTGATGTTGATGGTTAGGAATTGCCCAACCATCTTTTTTTAAATGTGTAAGTAATAATTTAATTTAATATTTTAATACTTAATAATAATAGTAACAATAATAATAATTAATAATTTAATTTAATAATATAATAATAATAATGACCTCGCCCCTTTTCTAAGAGGTCTGTAAGGGGCGTGCATAAGTTCACTTTTGTGCCTAATGTCCCTGTCCTACTGTCTTATTATCCTTTCTATTACTACGTTCTACTTAGGTTAATATGTACAGTACTATAATACTATACTTGTTTGACAAATAAATAAATAAATAGATAAATAAATAAATAAATAAATAAATAATTAGTGGATTTCCTGCTACTGGGCTGTTAAGAAACATGAAATATCAATAAAAATAAATAAAATAGAGCGTCACAGATCCAGTCCCACTAATGTTGGCAGACTGAGTCTAAACACAGCGAAGTTTGAATCGCGTCCAGCATGGGTCCTTGTGCCTTCCTTCAGCGTGATTCTCTTGTCTCCTCCCACTTACCCTTGAGAAAGCCCCGTATCCTGATCCGGGATCTTGGACTCTTCTAGTTGTTGGTATGCTGGTCCTGCAATGCCGTTGAACCGGCCCCGTGGCAAAGGAGGTGTCCTTCGGAAGGCATTCCTGGGCAACATTCCCGGCTGCTGACCTGCACTGCAACATGGAGAAAAATTCCTAGGAAGAGAAAGAGAGGAGCCATCAGAAGAGTCCGGCTCGTAGGAGGGAAGTTGTACTACTTCAGCAACAGACAAAATAGGGCCATAGAGTTAGAAGGGACCTCAGAGATCTCAGTTCAACCCACCACTCAACGAAGCAGACCTTATACTATCTGGCTCCGGTGGATGCCCAATCTCTTCTTAAAAACCACCCAGGATGGAGCACTCACAACTTCTGGAGTCAATTTCTGTTCCACTGGCTAATCGCTCTCACGGTCTGCAAATTTCTCCTTACTTCTAAATTGGATCCGTCTTTAACAAGCTTTACTTCTTGTCTTGCCTTCATAAAAAGTCCATAAATGGCAACTTACTTAATGGACTAGAGATAACAATGCATCAACTGTAACCTTGATCAAGCTAATCTAATCTAATCCCTCTGGAGTAGTTGGCTCCAGAGTGCCGGGGCAGCCACAGAGAAGGCTCTTCCCCTACACCCCACCAGCCAGTGTTGCTTAGCTGACGGGGCCTGGAGAAGGCCAACTCTGGGGGACCTAACCAGCCGCTGAGATACGTGAAGCATAAGGCGGTCCTGTAAGTAACCTGGTCCTAAGCCATGTGGTCTTTATAGGTCATGACCAACACTTTGAATTGTGTCTGGAGTCCAATTGGCAACCAATGCAGTTCACGGAATGATAGCGAGATATGCGTATGACTAGGAAGGCCCATAATGGCTTGCACAGCTGCATTTTGCACCAACTGTAGTGCCTGAATGCTCTGGACACTTTCAAGAGGAGATTGGACTGCCATTTGGCTGGGGTGCTTTAGGATTCCTGCTCAGGCAGGGGGTTGGACTTGATGACCTGCATGGTCCCCTTCAACTCTAACAATAAATAAATAATAAAAATAAATAAAAGGCATTTTAGTACACCAGTCCATCGTTTCTTACTCTGGAAGTCCTTTTTTCTTTTTCCTTTTAATTTAATTTGTATTCGGTTCATCAAAAACATCAATTAAAAAACCCACAACATTACACAAACTTGTGTCATTCCTTCAGTGATCAGTGGCAACTTGTAATTTTCAAGAACTTCTCAGATCTTTTTTTTAAAGTGATTTGCTTGATGGATATTCAGAACTCTGCTTCAGGGACACTGAAGAGTCATAATTCTAACGTTTGCACTTTGCACTTTCGGTGCGAGATCTTAAAAATGCTGTAGGGCAACGATAAATCAAGATGCATTTCAAAAGTTCTATATGTCACTCTAGTGGTGATGCAGGACCAAACTATGAAGCCAGGCAAATTACTAAATATATCACCGACGTGTAACACTTATAATCTAATAGCATAAAGTAATTTTTAAGGAGCTGCAAGATGAAGAACATCAACTTGAAGTTTATTAATCACTAAATTTGGAAGCCTATTCCCCATCTCTCTCTCTCTCTCTCTCTCCCCCCACTTTTAATGTACTAAATATCTGATTTGTAAACTGTACAAAAACAAGTCCTAATAAATCACCCCAGGCTCAAATCTCTTTAACACTAATCTGTTTATACATTACTAGGCTGACATTATGACAATGATGTAGCACATGCAGTGGATGAGTGGTTGGACTTGAACTGGGGAGACTGTTCCAAGTCCCAGTTCAACTTGGGAACTTAACTTTCTGCCAATTATTCACTACCTAAATCCTATTACAGAGGGATATTATTTTGGGAGGAAAGTAGGGTGGAAATTGTACGTGCCTTTGTTTCTTTGGACAAAAGGGCCCCCACCTCGGGAATTTCTCTTTGTTGTGGTTGGCTCACAGCCAAGCCCTCCGGCAACGGACTTTGAGCCTGATACACTGGGGCCATCTGGGCACATGTGGCTGTTGGAGGAGTCAGACAGTGAGGAGGAGGAGGAGGAGGAGGGAGAGAAGGGGTGTGAGGAACCTGCAGAGGTTATAGAACCTCCAACTGGGGATTTGCCGGGTCTGAGGAGGAGGGGGAGGAGATAAGGGACCCGGTCCTGAATGTAAGGGTGAGAAGGATGCAGGGGAGGCAGGAGCAGTTACGGAGGCTCAGGAGGAGGAAGTGAGCACAGCTGTGCATAGTCCGCAGTCCCAGAGAGTATATAAGGGGGAGGAGTTGGAAGGTGCTCTTCGCAAAAAGCCATTTCGAAACACTGCTGCAGCTACGCTGTCTGAAGAAATGCAAAATTTACACGCACACTCCTGACAATTCAAATAATGTATGTCAAAAAAAATCACACACACACACACACACACACACACCATTTAGTCAAGCTATGCCACGCCTAGGCTCCGAGCCATCTCCCCGGGCTCACAACAGATCCTGTTTTTCAGTCACCAAGCAGTTCCCATTGGCTGACTTCTGGGTATGGCTATCACAGCTCCTAATTTCCTGCACACTGACCCACACCAAGCCCCTTGGGGTCAAATTTTGGATGTGGTCCAAATCCATACACTTAATCACTGCATTGAAGGCTCAGAATGCTTTCCAGTTTGGATTAAATTCTGTGTCAAGTCTCCCTCTGTGTTGCAAAGTTATTTTACACATCAAAGCATCCTTAATTAGACATTCTTCCACAGAAGGAATTAAACATACTTTCTCATGAAACATCCTTGCAGCAGCTAACGTATTCAAAGCTAATTCACTACACTTTCTTGGAATATATGGACTTATCGAAAATGCCACAGATTGGGAAGGGAGTTCAACTTTTAAAATTCAGAAATTCCTGTTCCACCATATATGAAGGAATGATACAAACCAAATGTTATTTTTTCAGCAATATTTGGAAAATGAAGTACTGTATTTTGTTTAGAGCTAGGGTGGGACTAAGGTCATAGGTCAACAACAGAACACCTTTGATGGATTTTCTGTGTAAGTAGAGCGTTGAGAGCAAAATCAACAATCTTCCACTGAAATTCCCATTCTTGCATATCTATCACTGTGTCCGAGTGCTGCATCAGTTCAATCCTACACTTTCTGAATTTATTATTATTATTATTATTATTATTATTATTATTATTATTATTATTATTATTGGATTTGTATGCCGCCCCTCTCCGTAGACTCGGGGCGGCTAACAACAGTAATAAAAACAGCATGCAAATCCAATACTAAAAACAACTAAAAAACCCTTATTATAAAACTAAACATCCATATAACAAACATACCATGCATAAATTATAAAGGCTTAGGGGGAAAGAATGTCTCAGTTCCCCCATGCCTGACGTCAGAGGTGGGTTTTGAGGAGCTTACGAAAGGCAAGGAGGGTGGGGGCAATTCTAATCTCTGGGGGGAGTTGATTCCAGAGGGTCGGGGCCGCCACAGAGAAGGCTTTTCCCTTGGGCCACTCCAAGCGACGTTGTTTAGTCGACGGGACCCGGAGAAGGCCAACTCTGTGGGACCGAACCGGTCGCTGGGATTTGTGCGGCAGAAGGAGGTCTCGTAGATATCCTGGTCCGATGCCATGAAGGGCTTTAAAGGTCATAACCAACACTTTGAATTGTGACCGGAAACTGATCGGCAACTAATGCAGACTGCGGAGTGTTGGTGTAACATGGGCATATTTAGGGAAGCCCATGACTGCTCTCGCAGCTGCATTCTGCACGATCTGAAGTTTCCAAACACTTTTCAGAGGTAGCCCCATGTAGAGAGCATTACAGTAGTCGAACCTCGAGGTGATGAGGGCATGAGTGACTGTGAATTTGTGAATCACATGTCACCAACTTAAAACCCACCTCTGTCGTCAGGCATGGGGGAATTGACATGTTCCCTCCCCCTAGGCTTATAAAATTTATGTATGGCACGCTAGTGTGTATGATTGGTTTTAATTTGTGGTGTTTTTTAAATTAACTTAAATATTAGATTTGTTTTACATTGTATTGTTATTGCTGTGAGCCGCCCCGAGTCTGCGGAGAGGGGCGGCATACAAATCTGATTAAACTTAAACTTAAACTTAAACAACTGACTGACCAACTGACCAATTGATCAATAAGATTCAGCTCATGTTGTAAGTCACACATTACATGGTTTTCAGTCAAGACTTTCCAGATTCTGGCTGCCTTCTGCCTTTCTTTTAATTCTTTCGTTATTTATGTTGAGATTGTGGTGAATCGCAAAAAATTTATTTTTATGATTGATAATCAAATCCCGTGGTCACAAAGAGCATGCAAATAAACAGGGTCATTTTCTGATAGCTGAGACAGACAGATAGACAGACGGTCCTTGGTATCTGACTGACGGTTATCAGTTTTAATGGGTTTTAAAAAAAAAAAATTGCAGTGTTGAATATTTTTGAGCTTGTAATTGTTTTATGTTGTTATTTATGGCATTACAAACTGCCCAAAGTTGCTGGATAGAAATGAGGAGAGGTCGACTGTATACAGTCTGAAATTAAAGTTTTTGGGGTTTTGGGAAGCACCCCAGGCATTGCTCACTCTGTTGCTGAAGTCGGATTTTCCGCAATCGAGTTTGGAGCGGTTTACATTGAGTTTGAATCTATGACGTGCTGGTGTGTTGTTGCGGTTGAAGGTGAAGTAGTCACTCGCAGGAAGGACATTGTGGTAGATGATTTTATGAACTACGTTTAGATCAGATCGGAGGCGACGTAGTAGTTGTAAATTGCCTAATCATTGCAGCATTTCAAGTCTGGTGTTTTGTTGCGAGAGGAGGAGTGAAGGACTCTCTGGAGTCCGGAAATATTTGCATTTGTCTCACAAAAGAAACCCCCATTTAATAAACACACACACACCCTTACCTCTGTGGCTTTGGGGCCTGGCCTCCTCTGTCGGTAGGCAAAGCTTCAGGGAAGGTCTGAGCGCCCGAAAAACTAGACTCCATCATTTTCCCCATTACTGGCTCTTGGTGCCTTCTTGCTGTTGAATACTGTAAAGGAAGGAAAGAAGGATGGGAGGCAGGGAGGAAGGAAGGGAGGGAGGGAGGGAAGGAGGGAGGGAGGAAGGAAAGAAGGGAGGGAGGGAGGAAGGAAAGAAGGATGGGAGGGAGGGAGGGAGGAAGGAAGGGAGGGAGGGAGGGAGGGAAGGAGGGAGGGAGGAAAGAAAGAAGGGAGGGAGGGAGGGAGGAAGGAAGGAAGGAAGGGAGGGAGGGAGGGAAGGAGGGAGGGAGGAAGGAAAGAAGGGAGGGAGGGAGGAAGGGAGGGAGGAAAGAAGGAAGGGAGGGAAGAAGGAAGGGAGGGAGGGAAGGAGGGAGGGAGGGAGGAAAGAAGGAAGGGAGGGAGGGAGGAAAGAAGGGAGGGAGGGAAGAAGAAAGGAAGGAAAGAAGGGAGGGAGGGAGAGAGGAAGGAAGGAAGGAAGAGAGGGAGGAAGGATACAAAGGAATATGTTACACATTGGAACTGGACAGTACAATAGACCTGGCAGACAGCTTCAGTGTAGTTCTAATGCCCATAGATGGCTATCATGTCTTTGCTCAAATTAAATATTATGCAATGGGGGAAAATGTTCCTCTCCTGAGGAACATGATCTGAAGTTTCCGAACATTTTCAGAGGCAGCCCCATGTAGAGAGCGTTGCAGTAGTGGAGCCTCGAGGTGATGAGGGCATGAGTGACTGTGAGCAATGAGTCCCGGTCCAGGTAAGGCCCCATCTGGTGCACCAGGCGAACCTGGGCAAACGCCCCCCTCGCCATCTGAGAAGCATTGATGCTTGGCCCAAACCCAGAGCAGTTTCTTGCACTGGGGGTCTTCAAGATTCCAACAATAAAATAAAAACACTAAAACCCTGGAAGATGTTCTACTATGCTGTTTTCTTAAGCAATGGAGAACACCCCCCCCTTGTCATATTTTATTTATTGAATAAAACACATTTTTAATATAGTTTCTTCTTATACTCCTTCATCCCTGTGTACATCAGTACAATGTAGAAAAGTTGATTACACTAAGGTGCAATGCAATAAAATAAATAATGCCCATCTCAATAACAATCCAAGTATAGATCCCACTAAATCCCTTTTCCCTGTGTTGATTAAGGTACCAACACAATACAATTTCAGTAACAATCCAGATAGGGATTTTTAATGCCACGTGACCTTCGCGTGATATCATTTGGCTTAAACCTAAGCAGTAAATAAAAGGCAAAATATATTGAAATGGAAAATGGTTTATGAACAACATGATTGAATATGCAATTACAGTTTTGCATATGTGTCAATATTTGCCTTTTTTAGCTGAGGTCATTTAGGGTCAGAAAGATGCACAAAATGACACTGAAATTTAAAGTGTGTCTCTATCGTTTCTCCTCTAAATATAATTACCAACGCTCAGCGGAGGATCAAAAGCCGATCTTAACAAGAAACACAAGATATTTTTTTAGAAAAGGCTGCGTTGTCTTTTGATGTGAGAGAGGCATACAGGCTCTTTCAATGCCTATATTCTTTAAATCCGCACTCTAATCCCCCAGCATACATCTATTTTAACTATCAGTCTCTTATTTTTGTTGAAGGCTAATCTATACACTACGTTCTATTTTAATTTAAACAGGAGAACCACTCTATTTTTATTCTCTCCAACCTCCAGATCTCCCCTCTGCAATTTCCCAGTTAAATAATTGCACGGCTTCTCAAACACACGGACATTCCTGCTGAGAATATGTCCTGCATGGAAAACACAGAATCTCGTTAAAATTCAAGTATTCAACTTTACTTCAATTTAGGCACAGGGGGAAAAAAATGCCCTACGACTAAACGTCAGCCCAGACTGGCTATCTTCTCCGTTGCAAAATCTGGAACATTTGTGACGTTGTAAATAAATGTCTTTGTTCTTTTCATTCTGAGATACTTGGCAGTCACATTCTGATGATTTATTTATTTAATTGGATTTGTATGCCGCCCCTCTCTGAGGACTCGGGGCGGCTCACAACACATATATAAAGAGACAATAATAAGATCAATCCAATTAATGCATAAAAACAATCCATCAAAATCTACTTTAAAAACTTCCATTACCATTCATTCAACAATCATACTGAAAACATCTGTTGGTCAGGGGGAAAGATCTAATGGCCCCAGGCCTGGCGACAAAGATGTGTTTTTAGGCTCTTTCGGAAGGCAAGGAGGGTGGAGGCAGTGCAAATCTCCAAGGGGAGCTGATTCCAGAGGGCCGGGCCCCCCACAGAGAAGGCTCTTCCTCTAGGTCCCACCAGCGGACCTGGAGAAGGCCAACTCTGTGGGACCTAACCGGTCGCTGGGATTCATGCGGCAGAAGGCGGTCCCGAAGGTATTCTGGTCCGATGCCATTTAGGGCTTCATAGGTCTTAACCAACACTTTGAATTGTGTCCGGAAACAGATCAGCAGCCAATGCAGTCCGCGGAGTTATGACGAGAGATGGGCATGTCTTGGAAGGCCGAAAACTGCTCGCACGCCTGCATTTTGGATGATCTGAAGTTTCCAAACACTCTTCAGAGGTAGCCCCATGTAGAGAGCACTGCAGTAGTCAAACCTTGAGGTGATGAGGGCATGAGTGACCATGAGCAAAGATTCCCTGTCCAAATAGGGCCGCAACTGGTGCACCAGGCAGACCTGGGCAAATGCCCCCTCGCCACAGCTGAAAGATGGTTCTCTAATGTCAGCTGTGGATCGAGGAGGACGCCCAAGTTGCTGACTCTCTCTGAGGGGGTCAATGACTCCCCCCTCAGGGTGATGGATGGACAGATAGAATTGTCCTTGGGAGGCAGAACCCACAGCCACGCCGTCTTGTCTGGATTGAGTCTGAGCCTGTTGACACCCATCCAGACCCCAACAGCCTCCAGGCACTGGCACATCACTTCCACTGCTAATTTATGGCTAATTCTGTTATGTCTAAATCCATGTCTCAGGAAGACAGTTCAATTTTGACCGCTCTCGGACTATCGAATATCTCAGAGACTTTTTCATATATACTTAATGGTTTTATGTGCGACATGTGTGCTCCAATATGATAACCATCTTGATGCTTTTTTTAAAAAAATCTCATCCTGAAGTGATTCCTAATAAGTGTATTAATTAGTTCTCTGGAACTACAGTGATCCCCCGATCATTGCGAGGGTTCCGTTCCAGGACCCCTAGCAATGATCGGGTTTTCGCGAAGTAGCGCTGCGGAAGTAAAAACACCATATGCGCATGCGCAGATGGTGTTTTTACTTCCGCAGCGCTAGCGAGGAGCCGGACTCAGCTGGGAAGCGGCGCTGGGGTTTCCCCACCGCCCACGCAAACTCCTCGCTGCCGCTCGCCCGCCCTTCGTCTGCCCACCCCGCTCGCTTGCGCCGCTTCCCAGCTGAGTCCTGAAGCGAATTCTCAGCTGGGAAGCGGCCCCAGCGAACGGCGTGGGCGGGAGAAGGGCGCGCGAGTCGCGGGTGCGCGGGCAGGCAGGCTGCGGACAAGCCGTTCGCTCGGGCCACTTCCCAGCTGAGTACTCAGCTGGGAAGCGGCCCGAGCGAAGCGGCAGCAGCGAGGAGTTTGCGTGGGCGGTGGGGAAACTCCTCGCTGATGCCCGCCAAGAGGGGGAAGACCTAGGGAAGCCGCCCAGCAGCTGATCTGCCCGGCGCCATCTACGCATGCGTGCCCATAGAAAAAAATGGCGCGCATGCGCAGATGGTGTTTTGACTTCCGGGTTGAAAAATCGCAAATTAGCCTGTTCGCAATGGTCGGGGATGCAATAACCGGGGGATCACTGTACTGGATTTTTCAAATGGATTTAAACTGATTGTTCTCTATTTGGGTCGTCAATTTAAGTTGATAAATCAAATTAAATATATCACATTGAATCCAAATAAATTCAAATGCTTCCATATATATTACTAATAAAAAAAAGTTTGCTTGAATCAAATCGGCTCAAATTCAGTCATCTGGCCCAAATCAGTTCAAATGTCACAACTGGATTGTTAAAATAAGACGAACAATAATAATAATAATAATAATAATAATAATAATAATAATAATAATAATCGATTTGAATATTTCCAAACAGAGCTATTTTCCAGTTGAATTGGACCTTTGAAATGGATTTAATAATAATAATAATAACAACAACAACTGAGTTGGAAGGGACCTTGGAGGTCTTCTAGTCCAACCCCCTGCTTAGGCAGGAAACCCTACACTACTTCAGACAGGTGGTTATCCAACTACTCTTCTCCTACACCTATTTTAATCTGCTGTGTCTTGCTCTGCTCTGCTCTACCTACCCTACTACCCTACTCTACTCTGCCTTCCATTCCGTTCTCTCCTAAACGATCTTCCAGTGTTGGAGCATCCACAACATCTGGAGGAAAGCTGTTCCACTGATTAATTCCTCCTTAGTCCTAAGTTGCTTCTCTCCTTATTTAATTTCCACCCATTGCTTCTTGTTCCACCCTCAGGTGCTTTGGAGAATAGCTTGACTCCTTCTTCTTTGGGGCAACCCCTGAGATATTGGACAACTGCCCTCATATCTCCCCTGGTCCTTCTTTTCATCAAACTAGCCATGCCCAGTTCCTGCAACCGTTCTTCCTATGTTTTATCCTCCAGCCCCCTCATCCTCTTTGTTGTTCTTCTCTGCACTCGTTCTAGAGTCTCAACATCCTTTTTGCATCGTGGAGACCCAAACTGGATGCAAATATTCCAAGTGTGGCCTTAACTACGACTTATAAAGTGGACTTAACCCTTCGCGTGATCTTGATTCTCTCCCTCTGTTGATGCATCCTAGAACTGTGTTGGCTTTTTTGGCAGCTGCTGCACATGGACCCCTCTCCCTGTCACTCCTGTTGAGCAAAGTACCACCTATACTGTACCTGTGCATTTTGTTTTTCCTGCCTAAACGTAGAACCTTCCTGGCCGTTGCCTCCTGTGTTCTCCTAAAAATCCTGCTGCAGCGATTTTTATATGTGGCATATATTTTATATGTGGTAGGAAGTCAAGAATAACTCTTACCATTTGAATTGTCAGTGACTTGCACGCATTTCCATTCATTAAACCTTACAAACAAGAGTAGAAACTGTTTTTTTTCCCTCTCAAAAATATGTGTGAAGTGTTAATACAAATATACTGAGAGCACACTCTCTTGTAGCCTGATTTTGTAATGCCGTTGTAGCTCTGCACACTATTTTTGTATTTCGAGAGACTGAATTTGTAGCTGGCACCGAGAGGTGACAAAGAGGGGAAGGAAGTATTATTATTTTTTTAACTGCAGTTGTGCAAACAGCTGAAAACATAAATGAGGCGGCTGAAGTGGAAAGCAAATTTGCAATGCATTGTAAGTAGCTACAAGGGGAAGTGGAAGAATTATAGTTATTTCTTCACATTTACATATCGCATTCTCCTGAGCAAGAGGCAAAGGAGCAACGATAACATGTATTTCTCCACTGTGCTTCACAATTGGGGGTGCGGAGGAAATGCAACCCGAGAGCACAAAATAAACTCAGATTCAAAACCTAAAAGAAAACAGAGTCACATCGATTGAACTGGCATGAATAAAAACACAAGCAAATGAAATGAGGAATTCCTAGAGTTTCCAAAAGGAAATGACAATGTTCATGGAAGGTGTTCTGCCGGCCTGTCTCAACCGCCCGTAATTACAGGGTAATTAGTCCAGGAAGACACACACCACACGATAAAAGGAAAACCCAAAAGTTTTTATAAACAGAAAAAACAGAAACAGCTCCCTTTTTAAATGTCAAAGGGATTTTCTGGTACACACAAGGCACAGGTTAAATGCAATCCAATTGCTCACCCAATAACTGGGAAACTGAGTCCAATTCTAAAGTCCAGAGTCCACACACAATCCTGAACAGCAAAAAACCACGATCTTGACGAAACAATAAATCAGATAAACTGCCATGAGGCTAAAACACTAGGCTACACTTTTATCTGTAGCACTAATTTCAGCAGCCCCACCCAACCACAGGTGGCCTCATTTTCTCTTGTAATAATCCTTCAGGTGTTGTCTCCTATGCATCACTGTACGCATGTGTGGATGTGTCATTAATTCTTGTTCAGAATCCAAGGATGATACAGATGATTGATCTCCTCCTGGGCTGTCTGCCAAACTCCCCTCTTCCCTGTCACTCATGCTTCCTTGGTTAGAGGAGGCTTCGTTGGCAGATTCCATCGGAAGCAAAACAGGCCTGCGGCATGTGGATGTCTCCCCCACATCCACCTGCACATTCCTTGGGGCAGGAGCTGGGCCAGAGCTAACCACAACAGAAGGGATGAATTCAGGAACAGTCGATGCTTCACAATTGTTGTGGCCCTTCCGCGTCCTGCTCAGCTGATCACGGATTCTGAGGATCGAGAGACGGGTGTGTTTTGGAATCCTAGGCCTGTGTACGTGGCACCCAGGTCTGAGAGCAAGGAGGTCGGAGAGGATGTGGGGTCAGACTGAGAGCCCACCAGGGGCTGTTGCACCTCCAGAGGCGACCATGACTGACCCGGGAGAAGAGGAGGAGCTTCTTCTCGATGCAAGAGTGCGCAGGGGTATTAGCAGGCAGGAATGGCTGAACAGGAAAAGGTCTATGCGTGAATAGCTCTATAGAATACTTGGCCACGCCTTCTGGCTATATAAGGGTTAGTCTTTGGATGAGTGAGTGCAGAAGACAACTACATAATCTGAGTGACAGATGATCAGAGTTTCATGTGGAACTAATGAGTTTATTAGAAGGAACCTCTTATCTCCAGGCTGCCTCCCTATTCAAGTGAGTCAGTGCCAAAATGCTAGCTGTGGGATCAAAAAAGAATTTACTACGAGCTTTATATCTGTTCTCAGATGATAATTAGCTGATACCGAAGAAAGGTTCCTTGCTTGTAGAATTATACTTTTTGAAACTTGCAAACTTCGGGTGTGTGGACTTATTTCTTGAAGGGCTCAATGTGGGGTCAGAGCAACAACTAACAGCAGTACAGATAGTCCTTGACTTACGATCAAAATTGAGCTCAACATTTCTGTTACTAAGTGAGGGGGTTGTTCAGTGAATTTTGCCCCATTTAATGACCTTCCGGGCTGCACTTCTTAAGTGCATCACTGCAGTTGTTAAGTGAATAAGGCTGCCCCATTGACGGACAGTCAGAAAAGGAGATCATGTGACCCTGGAATGCTGCAACTATCATAAATAAGACCCAGTTCTGGCATCCTAATTTTGATCATACGACCATTGGGACCAGGTGGGGGTTTCCTACTTACCGCCACTGTAATGTTGTGTGAAGCGACGTGATTGGCCCGTGTGTGTCCAAGCGAGATTTAGCTTCTGCACATGTGTGGGATGTGAAATCTCGCAAGAGGCTGCACAGCTGGGCGAGATTTCGGTGATTTTCTTTCTTTTTGCTTCCCCGCATGCACGGAAGCAAAAAACCACCCAAAATCGCCAAAATCTCGCCCGTGCACGTGTCCTCTCATGAGATTTCACTCCCTGTGCATGCCCAGAAGCCAAATCTTGCTTGGACGCGCATGCCTGCCCACTGGTCATCCGGGGCTGCACATGCAGCTCTATTTTTGCTACCGGTACGTAGTGTGGCGCGTTCTGGCTAGCAACCCATTACTGATGCAGGTTCTCCAATGGTTGTATGTCTGAAAAGGGTCATGGGCAGGGGTGGGCAGCAGGCAGGACGGGGTGGAAGACAGTTCCACTGGCAGAAATGAAGCTGCATGCAGAGCTCCAGCTGATCGGTGGCTGTCACTTCCTGGATTACTGGTCTCGGCTCGGCTCCCCTTTCTTCCCCTGTTGCTGCTGCTGCGTCTGCGCTCCTTGCTTTTCTCCTCTTTCCTCATTCCTGGCCTCGGACGAGCTTCCATCTCTCCTGCCCGGCTCCCCTCCAGCCTCCCGCGGCCACCTCGCAAGGCCAGGAGAGCCGTGCCGAAGCAGTCTGGACTGCGGTCTTTTTCCCCTTGCAAAGCCCTCACTCTGCCCACAGCTGAGATGAAAAGGCATCGTGCGGCCATAACAGTTCACTTGAACGATGATGATCCCACCTGGTCACATGGCTGGCAAGCTACTCCTACCCAGTCACATGACCATCAAGCCACACCCACAAAATAAGCCACACCCACAGTGTTGGCTGTCCATTACGGGTCACAGGTTAAAATTTTTTGGTGTTGTTGCAGCTTCCTTCATTTGCTAAGCGTAAGGTTGTCTGTCAAGGGCCGCCTGTATAATTCCCCCCTCCCTCGGGAGTATAAACAATAGCTAGGCTCTCCCCAGTGAAACCTCAATGAGATTTAAAACCAAGTTCACACTGTTATAGAGCTGCTGTGATTTGGGAGTAAAAATTTGATCAAGCCAAAGCTGGTCTTATTCTAAATCCCTGTTAAGAGTTCAACCTGTGCTTTTATGCAAAGCATCTTTAAAGTAACGAGTAACCTTCCATTAGAAGATCACCCCCTCCCATGAATAATGCATGACTTCTCCGTTTGTCTCCAGGAAGGAAGGAAGGAAGCCCTCCGTAAACAGATTAAAACTCTCAGGTGCAAACAATCCCTGTGAATGCTGCCACTTCAACAGATCCGCTTATATTGATGGAATGGAATGTAGAAAGAGGCGCAAACAATAACAAAGAGAGAGAGAGAGAGAGAGAAAAGGAGCTGCTTCGGATTGGATGATTATCCAGAATTTTAATATTACCCATCTCTGCTTTGCTTGATATCTTGGATTTTTGGGGAAGACAAGAAGGCATGCAAGAATTTGGAAGAAAAAAGGAACAAAGAGCAGGAATATGGATGTAAATATGATCAGAGGGATTTAATTTAATTAATTTAAAAGAGAAAATGTAGGGGGCACATTAACCCCCCTTGTCATCACTTTAAAGCTCAGGTTTAAATCTCCAAATAATGTTGCCAAACATTTAGAGGTGAAATGGTTGGTCTTGGGCAGCATAATTGGGTTTTTTTTTAATTCTTTATCAATTTCCCTCAATTTATTTATTAATTTTGATCTGCACGTGATTCGTGCAATGGCTTTAAGTGTGGAAAATATCACTTTTTTCCATGCTGTCGTGACTTGGAACAGTCACTATATAAACAGTTATATGTCGAGGACCACCTTCCAAGCATGAAATAAATATGTGTTAAGGCTGAAAAAAAAATCAACACCCATCGCCTTTATGGATACCGCAATCTGTTTGAAATAACAGGTACTTCACTATAAACCCAGCAGTTCCGCTGCTGATGTGTAGATTAGAGGCCATAAGGCAAATAAGGCAATTTGCAACACAACACAATTGTTAGTGTTGCTGTTATTTCAGGCAGAGATGTTAAATATCAATGCCTAAGAGGGGCAGGGCCCCTGTGTATGAATGAATGGATGTGGAATGGAGGGTATGTTGGCGGATTGGAAATGGCTGACTGTTTGCTTTTAGTTTTATTGGATTTCAGAATTTGTTGGATTTATTTATTTATTACAATTATTATTATTTATTATAATAATTATTATAAATTATTATAATAATTGTAAATTATTTTAATTTATTTAGTTTTATTGGATTTCAGAATTGTACTGTTTTTCACATGTCATAAGCCGCCTCGAGTCCTCGGATAGGGGCAGGATATAAATCCAAATCCAAATAATAATATTAATAATGATGATGATGATGATGATGATGATGATGTGTTACAGAAGATTCACTAGAATTTGTGCCAGAACTACCATTTACCACTGGCAAGAACTGGTGGGATCATAAGCCCGAAAAAGTGGTCAAAAATGAGCAAGCAAAACTACTGTGGGACTTCCGACTTCAGACTGACCGAATTCTGAAGCATAACACACCAGACATCCTGATCGTGGAGAAAAAGAAAGTATGGATCATCAACATCGCAATCCCAGGGGACAGCAGAATTGAGGAGAAGCAGCTAGAGAAATTAGTAATATATGAAGATCTAAAAATTGAGCTGCAATGACTCTGGCATAAGCCCGTGAAAGTGGTCCCAGTGGTACTTGGCACGCTGGGCGCAGGGCCAAAGGATCTCAGTGGACATTTGAAAACCATCGGAATTGACAAAATCTCCACCTGTCAATTGCAAAAGGCTGCTTTACTGGGATGGGGAAACATAATTCGCTGCTACATCACGCAGTCCTGGGTGCTTGGGAAGCGTCCGGCTGGGGATGAAATACGAAATCCAGCATAGTGATCTCGTTTGCTAAGTTGTATTGTTAATAATAATAATAATTTATTTATTTATTGTTAGAGTTGAAAGGGACCATGAAGGCCATCGAGTTCAACCCCCTGCCCAAGCAGGAACCCTATAGTATACCAGTCAAGTGGCAGTTCAATCTTCTCTTTAAAATGTCCAGAGTGTTGGAGTTCAATAATATTTGTTTGTTTGTTTGTTTGTTTGTTCATTCATTCATTCGATTTTTATGCCGCCCTTCTCCTTAGACTCAGGGCAGCTTACAACATGTTAGCAATAGCACTTTTTAACAGAGAATCAGCCCATTGCCCCCACAATCCGGGTCCTCATTTGACCCACCTCGGAAGGATGGAAGGCTGAGTCAACCTTGAGCCGGTGGTGAGATTTGAACCGCTGACCTTCAGATCTACAAGTCAGCTTCAGTGGCCTGCAGTACAGCCCTCTACCTGCTGCGCCACCCTGGCTCAATTTAATAACAATAACAATAACAATAACAATAACAATAACAATAATAATAATAATAATAATAATAATAATAATAATATCACTGATAATCAAATAACACAGGAGCAGTATCGTTGATGGCCACCGCACCGTATATGATATGTTCTGTCATGATGTGGCAGGTGGGGGAAGTGTCCACCTTGGACCATAGTTGAGTCCAACAACTCAACTCTTGCTAAGCCAATTGAGAGGCTGACATTCATCAAGGCCAATGCTGACAAAACAGTGCAAAGCTGACACCCTCTCCTCCTCTCTTTTATGTCAGCCTATATTGTTTACAACTGCAGTAGAAGTAAAATGAATGTTGAGTCCTGGTGATTCCGCAAAATGATGCAATCTCTTCCATGATCTGATTGGCCAGTACATGTATATAATGTGATGCACCTTTTGTGTGGGTGTGGTCTGGCTTGGTTTAGTGGCTGGTTAGTTGGTGGTTTGTTCTGTAACATAGTGTAGGGTGAATAGTTCCTTTTTGATACCACGGAAGAAGTGAAAGAGCCTTCGGAAGAAAGAACTCCTGCTGTCGTGTCTTTATTGAGGAAACTACCTTGGGCCTGATATCCACCACGTTTCCAACGCTAATTCAAAATAACTCCGACAGGTTGTGGGCCCAGGGCTGGCAGGAAACCAGGGCTGGTATAGGAAACTGGACATAGGCGTTTTGCCACGTTTCCAACACAAATTCAAAATAACTCTGACATTTGACCTCCCCCCCCAGGACCACAGGTGCAAAGTAGGTCAATTTGGGACACAGGGAGAAGTGACAATGACCATGCCATCAACATTATGCACATTTTATTGTGTAAGCCACCCTGAGTCCCTTGGAGAAGGGCAACCGAGAAATTGGAGTTAAACAAATAAACAAACAAGCAACAACCACCCCAACATTCAGCCAGCATAAAACAAGGATTAGCATTGGCACAATTACTCACGTTCTGCAGCTGGACTTGGCTTTGGGCCCCGGCCTCTGCTTTCGCCATGATGCTGGAAGCATTGAGGCTGTAGGTTTTCCTGTTCTGTATCTCTTTCATCTGCTCCTGGATGTACTTTGTTTGCTTTCTACAGAGGAACACACCAAGCAACAGACACACAAATAACACAAGTGGTTTAGTTACTGGCTGCTGATCGGTTTCCGGTCACAATTCAAAGTGTTGGTCATGACCTTTAAAGCCCTACATGGCAGTGGACCAGATTACCTCCGGAACTGCCTTCTACCGCATGAATCCCAGCGGCCGATAAGGTCCCACAGAGTTGGCCTTCTCCGGGTCCTGTCGACCAAACAATGTTGCTTGGCGGGCCCCAGGGGAAGAGCCTTCTCTGTGGCGGCCCCGGCCCTCTGGAACCAACTCCCCCCAGAGATTAGAACTGCCCCCACCCTCCTTGTCTTTCGCAAATTACTTAAGACCCACCTTTGTCGCCAGGAATGGGGGAGTTAAGTTATCCTTTCCCCCTAGGCTATTCCAAGTTATGCATGGTATGTTTGTGTGTATGTTTGGTTTTTTATAATAAGGGTTTTTAGTTGTTTTATTAAATTGGATTGTTACATGTTGTTTTTTATCATTGTTGTTAGCCGCCCCGAGTCTAATTCACGCTGGGGTTTCCCACCCCCACCCTGATCATCGAAAGCGAGCGTCAATGGAAGAAGAGACCCCACCATGTTGCATTGGGCTCATCCTTAGCAAGGTCCTGATGCAGGGATGGGCTCCTACGGGTCGGGTCAGGTACGCAGAACTGGTAGAACCAGAACCAATGGAAAAAATTTGATTTTTTTTTCTTTTTCCCCCTTCTGGGCCCTGGGTCTGTTTTTCCTATCGCAGTAAATGAGGTTGAATGTGTATAATTATAGAATAGCTGTGAGTGCATTTGTGTATGTGTACATACACTTTATATAGTAAATGATGTCTGTTTTTGTGTCCCTGTGTGTAATATGTATGTACACACATGGCATATACACATAGAATTAAATGGTAACAAACATTGTGGTGGACTGAGAACTTTGAACTCACAAGAGAGAGCGGATTAGGAGAAGGTTGGGATGAAGAGGGCCAACACAGAAGCGTATTTTGCAAAATAAGGAAGGACAGGTTAGTTAAGAAGGCTCCTTCTTATGGCATTGGACCAGAGTACCTCCGGAACCGCTTGCTACCGCACGAATCCGAGCAACCAATAAGGTCCCACAGAGTTGGCCTTCTCCGGGTCCCGTCGACTATGTCGTTTGGCGGGCCCCAGGGGAAGAGCCTTCTCTGTGGCGGCCCCGGCCCTCTGGAACGAACTCCCCCGGAGATTAGAACTGCCCCCACCCTTCCTGTCTTTCGTAAACTACTGAAGACTCACTTATACTGCCAGGCATGGGGGAGTTGAGACACTTTCCCCCCAGGCTTTTTTATACTTTGTTTTATATTTGGTATGAATGTTGCTGTTTGGTTTTTAAATAATGATGGGTTTTATATGTTTTTAATATTAGATTTGTTCCACTGTTATATTGTTTTTTATTGCTGTTGTGAGCCGCCCCAAGTCTTCGGAGAGGGGCGGCATACAAATCTAATAAAATAATAATAAAATAATAATAATAATAGTAATAATGATGAAAAGGATGAGGGGGGGAAAAAGAAGAAGTGATGGGAGTATGTATTTTATTTATTTATTATTTATTATTTAGATTTGTATGCCGCCCCTCTCCGCGAACTCGGGGCGGCTCACAACAAAAAATATAAACAATCGTACAAATCCAAATAAATTCAATAAATTTAAGTATTTAAAATAGTTTTAAAAAGAACCCCACTATATTAACAATTTTGCATTGAATATGTTGGAACGGAAATCGTTAACAAAAGAAATAAAAATAATGCAGTGACAGGAGGAATCTATTTAAGCAAAGGTACTTTCTTTTGGGAAAGAAGTCAGACTCCTGTAATTTCTTTTGTGTTAGCAAAATATCCATAAAAGGAACTGCTGTGCCTTTGGTAAGAAATCGTCACCTGCGTAATCATCACTACGATAAAATGCTACATAAGCAACAGGCTGCGTTTCTTAAAGTATTTCTCACAATTATATACACAGCGTGCTTCAATAACACAATTGCTCTCAGATTAACACAGAACCATAACCAGTGGATGTTAAAGGGATTGTCAATCAATTAATTTGGGGAAAATGCTCTAGAAGGCATAATTTGGGAGTAATAAATTGTAGAAATACAAGGTTTTGGGTTATACATCAGAGTGTCACATTTTGCTATAACAATACGTTGGAGAATCATCAATGTGACTCTTTCGTCACATAGAATTCAACGTGTAGGAAGAGCCATATCCGGTAGGGAGGACTGTTCAGCCACTCATGACCACAAGGGGGCAGCAGAGCGCAGGCGGAGATTTAAGGATCTGGTAGTACGGAATATTCAGGGTGCGTTCCAAAAGTAATGCAATCATTTTTTTAAAAGTAATTGAACAGATTTGCACAAACACTTAAAATTCTTCAAAGTCCTGTCCTTGGGCCTCTACACATTTTTTTCAGCGACTCTGCCATGACCAGTACGCGCCCTGGAAGGCATCTTGTTCTTCTCTTTCTCTAAATCTTTCTCATTCTCTCTTTCCCTCCTCCTCTTCCTCCTCTGATCCTTCTCTTCTCCCCCTCTTCTTCTCCCCTCCCTATTCTCCTTTTCTTTTTCCTTCTTCTCTTCCTTCTCCGTAAATCTTTGCAGTGGATACAATGGTAATGATCAACTGTTGCTTAATATCAAACCCTTAACAAGAAAATGTGACCAGGAGAGCAAAATTCACACCGAACTCCATTAATGAGATTTAATTTTAAGTCAGAAGGAATTAGGTTACAAATCTTGGAAAACTGAATTTAAAAAACTCCTGCACTCCATGGGTTCGTTGTAGCGGAGTCTCTAGGTGTTGCTTGATCTTGGAATACTAATAACTAAAGATTTAAGTGCCAAAGCCCACTGCAACAATATAGCCAAGAAGGCTTCAAGAGTTGTAAACCTAATCCTACGTAGCTTTTGCTCTGGCAATCTCACACTACTTACCAGAGCTTACAAAACTTTTGCCAGACCCATCCTCAAATACAACTCATCTGTTTGGAACCCATATCGCATCTCAGACATTAACACCCTTGAAAATGTCCAGAGATACTTCACCAGAAGAGCCCTCCACTCCTCCACTCGATACAGAATTCCCTATGAGACTAGACTTACAATCCTGGGCCTAAAAAGCCTAGAACTAAGATGCCTTAAACAAGATCTAAGTATTGCCCACAAGATCATATGCTGCAGCGTCCTGCCTGTTGGCGACCACTTCAGCTTCAACCACAACAACACAAGAGCACACAACAGATTCAAGCTTAATATTAACCGCTCCAAACTTGACTGTAAAAAATATGACTTCAGTAACCAAGTTGTGGAAGCGTGGAACTCATTACCGGACTCCGTAGTGTCATCCCCAAACCCTCAACACTTTACCCTTAGATTATCTACGGTTGACCTCTCCAGATTCCTAAGAGGTCAGTAAGGGGCGAGTACAAGTGCACTAGAGTGCCTTCCGTCCCTTGTCCTATTGCTCTCCTATATCTCCTATACCTTTCTTCTATTCCTATATGTCTTCTTCTATTCTTTCATTGTTATGTTCTATTACTATACCTTCTTTTCTATTCTTTCTTAGATATATTTTACTAGGAGTATCTCCTCTATAACCTTCATCGTGTATTTTACCATGTGTATATAGATATATATCCACTAAAACCCTCCTTGTGTATTGGACCAAATAAATAAATAAATAAATAAATAAATGAATAAATAAATAAATGATCTGCCTTCCTTCCTAGAGTGGGCAACTGAAGGGACCAAGGGACCATTTCCAGATAAATGTGGCCTTTAACATCTACCTGCCATTTGTTAGCCTTGCTTTGATATCCTCCCTTTCTTATTCCTCAGCTTCAATGAGTTTCCCTACAGGTGACTGCAAACCACTGTGAGTCCCCGACAGATTGAATAGTTTGTAAGTGGAACAAAGAAACAGAGTAAATGAAAATGAAATTTAAAAACAAAATATGTGGAAGGAAGAGGCAGTTTAATGCAATGGGCAAATAAACAATGTTTTAAAGTCCCTTCCACTGAAATCCATGGAGCTTAACTCAAAATAATTCCCAGTAGAGTGAGTTTTCTCACTCACCAATATTAAGCATCAAGATAATTGACCTGCTGGATTTGAACCTGAAGAATGTCAGGGCTTTGTTTTTGTTTGTTTTTTTGGTCTTTTTGAAGAAAACAAATGTCCTGTATTTCTCTTTGCTTCCAAGAATGAAACCACAAAGGAAAGAAAATGAAACGAGATCAGGAATGGAGCAGAATAAAAATGACAAAGCAAAGGACAAAACACTCCTGATAGCAAGAACAATTCGGTTACAAATCTTGGAAACTGAATTAACAAAACTCCTGGACTAGAAGACTTCCAAGGAATTTCCTATTCCATCCTATTCCATTCTTCATTCCAATACATTCTATTCTATTCTATTCTTCCATCCCATCCCATTCCATTCTTCATTCCAATACATTCCATTCCATTCCATTCCATTGGGTGAATTAGATCCGCTTTAACGCAGACATTGAACCAACCTGGACAAGACACTTGATTCGTATTGATTCAAACCTGGAGTTAATCCAACAGTTTGCAGAGTTGCACTGCAGAGTAAGATGGATAAATGGATGGCATATAAATTTAATATTTAAAAAGTTGGTCCCACTAAACACACATGCCCATTTAGAGAAAAACCATGTCACTTGCTCCAAATTAATTCAGAGTCCCACCTAAGCACATTAACTATGGCTCTACTATGTGTATTTTAATTTCAGGGCAGGAAAAAGACCAGTCTTTTTTTTTCCCCCCAGAATGAGAGACCGAGTAAACGATTCAAGGGATGGGAAATGTCTCGACCGGCTAGAAGGAAGGAGCCTTACTTTGTTCTGAAGTAGAACGCTGCGGAGATGGTGCCCACGATGACGATCCCAAAGACGATGCAGGAAATGGACAGCACCTGTCGCTGGTAGACCTCTTCACTCTCTGTGGACGGCAGAATTGAGGACAATGACAACGTTAAACAGAAATACTGAGAACTACGATGGTCGTCTCTTTTGAAAAAGGCATAAACGGGGTCGACACTTTGCTCAAGTGGTCCATAATATGTACTTCTCGTTTTGACTAAAAGTTGCTCAGGAGATTTGCGTTTCATGGAACGTTGAGTTGTTGGCCAACGCGATACATGAAGCTTTTGTGAATCCTCCAAAGACCCCACAATGGACAATAAGGCTTACTGCACGATCTTCAGCTCTTTTAACCGAGTGGTTTTCCTACAGGGAGTAGGTTACCACATGGAACTATCCCTATATTTTACATGGCGTATTTTGAAGGATCTGAGATTAATTGGCAAGCTATTTTAGGTCGCTGGCCAGCATCCCAATGGCCCAATATTTAACTGTCCACCTACAGGTTTGGCTTTAATTGCTTCTACAAAAAGAAGAGACTTCTTAAAAGTTTCTCTCAATGGTTCCCATGGATCTAGAAGCCTGTTATTATAAAATTAAATGCATTCAGCCCAGGCAATAGCTGCCCATTTCTTCAGAAAACCTTATAAGCCAGCCAAAGTCATTCCACTAACACAGTGATTTTCAACCTTTATTGAGCCGCGGCACATTTTTTACATTTACAAAATCCTGGGGCACACCACCAACCAAAATGACACAAAATGACACCCTAAGACACTCTCCTCTCTTTCTCCATCCTTGTCTCCTCCCCACCCGTGTGTGTGTGTGTGTGTGTGTGTACACACTCTTGAACCATTTCCAAAAACAGGTGAGGGCTGGGTTTTTTCTCTTATTCTTTGGGTGCTTTTTATCATATGCTTTAAATCAAGAGTCACTTCTCTCTCTCTCTCTTGTTTCTCTCTCTTTCCTCTCATTCTCTGCCTCAATCATTTTCTCATTTCTCTTTTTTCCTCCCCTTTTTGCTCATTTCTCTCTCTCCCTCCCTTCCTCTCCTTTTCTCTCTCTCTTGCTTTCTTTCTCTCTCTCTCTCTCTTGCTTTCTTTCTCTCTCACTCTTGCTTTCTTTCCTTTTCTCTCGTTTCTTTCTCTCTCGATTTCTCTCTCACACACACTCTCTTTCTCTCTCTTTCTTTCTCTCTCTTTCTCTCTTTCTTTCTCTCTCTCAGCAAAAAGTTGCGAGACCGGAACCTGAGCTTTCTTCTTCGCGGCACACCTGACCATGTCTCGCGGCACACTAGTGTGCCACGGCACACTGGTTGAAAAACACTGCACTAACACAATTGTTATTGTGCTTCAGGAGTTTGCTTTGCCCTTTAACTACACAATTGTTTTTGGCCTCCATATTGTTTCTCTGACTTCCAAGCCAAGAAGCAATATCATAGGTTGGAACTTTACAGCACTAGGGGAACCCCCCCCCCAATTCCAAATAAATAAATAAATAAATAAATCCTCCAGTTTGATAGAATTGGAAACAAGCCAATTTTCTCAGAGCTTTCTCTAATATTAGACGTGGACTAATGCACAGAATATCCCTTTCCTAGCAATTGTTTATTACTATTATTTTTAAAAATTATTTAAAGCTATATCTACTCTATGGTAAACATGGTGATCACAACATTGAAGTAAACACTAGAGAAGATAAGAAGACCATTTCTGGTTAATTAACATGCAGCTGAGACACTTTAAGTAGAAGTGAATTAATAATTCCCCGCTGTATTTTAATATTTTAATCAAAGCCTATCTCTTCCCACTGGCCTTTGCATTCCATACCGTTGTACATTAACGTATCCTGCAAGAATTAATTACACTAAGGTGGCTAAACAGCAAGATTACAACTTCAAGGATATTGACAAATATCTGTGTAAATATTGAATTGAAACTTGGAAAGAAATATGTCCTGCATTTGATCATTTCCAGAAGCAACGCAAAGGTGGGGACAGAGCAATACACACAGGGGACGGGGCTGTTTTCCCTGACACATATCTGCAAAGAGTAATCGTTTAATTCGACATTTCACATAAATATTCATGAAAGAGCTTTCTGCCATGATTGTTTTGTCCTTAGTCAAGATGAATAATGCAAAGGGACATGAATGAACTAAAATTATTTTTTAGGCTTGATTCATTTTAAGTAAGAAAGAGCGAAGCAAATGTTGAACTCTCCCACCGAAATCCACCTAGACCCCTTCTGCCTGGTGGGGAGGCATTTGGCAACAGCCTGGTTTTTAACTCCTGCAAAATATACACCTTTCCTAATGTACGCACAACTGACACACTCATTTGTTTTTCACACATGTTCAAAAATATCTACCATGCAACCATAATATATGGATGAAGAGAGCCAATAATTATCTAATATCTTCATCTGTTATAGATTTGTTATAAATTGTTTTTCACTTTGTTGTGAGCCGCCCCGAGTCTGCGGAGAGGGGCGGCATACAAATCTAAATAAATAATAAATAATAATAATAATCTCAATCAAATGCTTTAAAAAAATGGAAAAAAGAAGATACCCCGACAAATCTAACCATTATTAGTAAAATTATGGAATGCGCTGAATTATCAAAAACAACAATGGAAATACAAAACAAAAACGATTCAGAGTTCTACAAGGCCTGGGAGAAATGGTTCAGATGGTTATCTAACTTTAAAAACAATAAAACAAAAACCAATCAAAGTTTCTCAACATAAATTAAAAGAAAGATATACACAACAGAAATTCTGACCAAAATCAATACAATCCCTGTCTGAGTTCAATCCACTCGATAATTACTAACAGTTTACCAATATCATAACTCACAAATATCTCCTACTCATAAAACTAACAAACATAACCAAACTAAGTCGTCACAATACATACTCCTGCTAGTCTGCAGGTATTACCCCCCCTTCTCCCCCCCTTTCCCCCCCTTTTCTCTCTCTCTTTCTCTTTTTCTCTTTCTCTTTCTTTCCTATCTCACTCCCAAACTACTTTTCTTTCCTACGTTACTCCTAAACTACTATATTTTATAGATATAAGATTATGTAAATACGAATATTGAATACAAAATAATTATCTATAGAGAAATGTTTGAAATGAATATACAACAATATATATGTGCTACTGTATAAAAAGATTGTTTACCCCCTCCCCCTCCTATTTCTCTTTTTGTATTCCCATCCCCCTTTCCCATTCTTAATAAATTAATTAAGTATATTAAAAAAAGGCTCGTTCCATAACCCATTTTCCATCCATTTTAAAACAGAAAACAAAACCTTTGAAAATGAATAGTCCAGCTAAAAATATTTCTCATCCACACATTCAGAGTTGCAAACAATACTTTCCATACGTCTCCAGAACAGGTAAAGTCACCTACTGGAATGCATAGCAATTGTTTGCATTCTCTATATACAAAAACAGAGAGATTTCTCCAGGTTAACACCCCGGAAGAAATATTTCGAGTCACAAAAAGCATTCCGCATTTCAGGGATTGCCAGCAGAAAAGTCAGCGGATGTAGGCACACGTCAATAATAATAATAATAATAATAATAATAATAATAATAATAATAATAATAAATAATAATAATAATAATAAACCAACGTGAACCTGAGAGTTAAAGGCTGAAAACAAATGATTCATTTACACTGAGAAAAGAGATTGTTGGTTAGTATGGGCTGAATCCATGTTTCCCATTCAACCAGACAAGTGTACATTCTTGCATTGTTTACTGATAGTTGCGTGCAAGGGCTTTTCCACACGCAAAAGAGTCTTGCATGAATTTATGGCCTCGTTTTATATCTTTACTATCTCCTGCATTAGTTCTTTTGCAAACGAAACCTAATGCAAAATATTAGGATTGATACCGACAGTCGTTTGCTGTCTAGAAATGAACAAGACTGTCTGGTTTTCAGTTTATCTCCTTATGCAACCATGGCTTAGTTTTACTAGGCAACAAGCATCCTAACTGGGTGACCTGGTTATCTTCTGATATTATCAAAGTGTTGGTTGTGACCTATAAAGCCCTTCATGGCATCGGACCAGAATATCTCCAGGACCGCCTTCTGCTGCACGAATCCCAGCGACTGATTAGGTCCCACAGAGTTGGCCTTCTCAGGGTCCCGTCGACTAAACAATGTTGTTTGGCGGGTCCCAGGGGAAGAGCCTTCTCTGTGGCGGCCCCGGCCCTCTGGAACCAGCTCCCCCCTGAGATTAGAGCTGCCCCTGCCCTCCTTGCCTTTCGTAAACTCCTTAAAACCCACCTCTGCTGTCAGGCATGGGGGAACTGAGATAACTTCTCCAGGCCTATACTGTTTATGTATGGTATGATGTGTGTATGTTTTCTTAAATTATGGGTTTTTAGTTTTAATTATTAGAGTTGTATTGTACATTGTTTTTTCTATTACTGTTGTGAGCTGCCCCGAGTCTACGGAGAGGGGCGGCATACAAATTTAATAAATAAATAAATAAACAAATAAACAAACAAACAAACAAATAAATAATAAATAAATAAATGAAATACAATACAATAAAATAAAATAAAATTAAGAAAATGGGATTTTGACTGGATTTTTGCCACAAAGAGTACTCAAAGACCTTAACCTGAGATTGGAAGGACTTTTGGGAAAGTCCTACCAGGCTGTAGGTGTTGTTGTGTTGAATTGTGTAAGTGAAGCCTTGGAGAGAAGAAGTCGGTCACCTTTCCTGGTCTCATCATGTTCACAGTTTGCTACCTGATGTTGTCTAATTAAAATACATGTGCAATTCATTAGTTTCGGAAGGGGCCAAGTTGTTTAAGTTGAGTCACTAATGAAGCGGGGAGGAAGGAATCGACTGTCCAGCTGAGTTGTTTTGTGGAGATGCATTTGTGTCATTTAAAAATAATAATCAAGAGGACGGCAACAAGTTAGAGCAGGGTTTCCCAACCGTGGCCACTTGAAGGTATCTGGACTTCAACTCCCAGAATTCCCTAGCCAGCATTCGGCAAGTAGCACAATTTTCTTTAATTGCTATAAAAGCTCAGTTCCAAATAAATGATTGAAATTATTTCTGGGTAAAAACATACAATTTAATTATTTCCTATTTTAAAATAATGAAGGAATATACTCAGGTACTAGAGAAGGACGGACAATTAAAAAAACTATGAAGTATTCAATAGACAGTGTGTGAACTACCTACCTCCACTGCATCCCTCCCGGTCCTCCACATGGGGGCAGTAGCCTCCCCCAGAGGCTTTCCTGGAGCCTGGAGAGGCTAAAACAGCCTCCCCCCCAGCCTCATGAAGGCCAAAAACCAGTCGGTCAGTGTGGGCACGCACGCTGGAACTGACATAGAGCAATGCCTCGTGTGCCCCTATAAAACGTCCAGAGATACTTTACCAGAAGAGCCCCCCACTCCTCCACTCGCAACAGAATCCCCTATGCAACTAAACTCACAATCCTAGGTTTAGAAAGCTTAGAAATACGTCGCCTTCAACACGACCTAAGCATAGCCCATAAAATCACCTGCTACAACCTCCTTCCTGTCAATGCCTACTTCAGCATCAACCACAACAACACACGAGCACACAACAGATACAATCTCAAAGTAAACCGCTCCAAACCCGACTGCAAGAAACACAACTTCAGTAACCGAGTAGTTGATGCATGGAGCTCACTACCAGACTCTGTAGTATCCTCACCTAACCCCCAAAACCTGACCCTTAGACTGTCCACTGTTGACCTCTCCCGATTCCTAAGAGGTCAGTAAGGGGTGTGCATAAGTGCACCAGCGTGCCTTCCATCCTCTGTCCTAGTGTTTCTCTCTCACTAGCATCATGTACATAAATATTATATCTTTGTATACCACCAATAGGTACTTGACAAAACAACCAAACACCCAAAGCAAGCAAGAAAATGAATGAACAAATAACCAAATAACTAAATAACTAAGTAAATAAATAAATTAATACATATGGCTGTGTATGTCACAGGTTCGCCATCATGGCTCTAGCATAATATTTATCAGAGCCACATTCTCCAGGACAGAATTTTCCACCAGCCGCCATAGAAGCCCTCAACTTTTCTCCAACACTCCGCGGTCTGCACTGGCTGCCGATCAGTTTCCGGTCACAATTCAAAGTGTTCGTAATGACCTATAAAGCCCTGCATGGCATCAGACCAGACTATCTCCGGGACCGCCTTCTGCTGCACGAATCCCAGCGACCGATTTGGCCTTCTCTGGGTCCCATTGCACTAAGCAATGTTGTCTGGTGGGCCCCAGGGGAAGGGCCTTCTCTGTGGCGGCCCCGGCCCTCTGGAATCAACTCCCCCTGGAGATCAGAACCACCCCCACCCTCCTTGCCTTTCGTAAGTTACTAAAGACCCACTTAAGTCACCAGGCATGGGGGAACTGAGATACCACCCCAGGCTGATACAGTTTACACATGGTGTGATTGTGTTGTATGGTTCCAATGTTGGTTTTAGAATGTTTTTAGTATTAGATTTGCTACACTGTCACTATTGTGTTGTGAGCCGCCTAAATTCTGCGGAGAGGGGTGGCATACAAGTCCAATAAATTAAATTAAATTAAATTAAAGCTCTCCCCCCTCCCTCTTTTTGGAACAGAGGCTGCCAGAAGAAGCAGGTCAGGTTTTTTTAAATCTTGTTTTTCCGTTATCGGAAGAGAAGCCTAATGTTCCATACAATATAGTCCAATTTTGTATTGCAGTGATTAGAATAAACGCCATGCCCGGGGAAGGCTACGTTACGAGCTGTATCACTGGAGTTTTACATAGATTTTTTTTTAAAAAAGGTTTTATTAGGCTATATCGCTGTAATGTAATTTTGCTGCCCGACTCTTTTATTGTTCTGAGTGTTGATTGAATAAATGTGTCCCCGTGTGCTTGCGCCTCCTCTCTTCCCTGAAGGGTTGATAGCCAGCCCTGTTGTCAGGCAACTGCAGGAACATAACGTAACACAGGGCCCTATTGCCCCTCACCTATTACGGGGCGGGTGGGTGGACAGGCGGACAGACAGACGGATGATAGATAGATAGGATGGCTAGCTCGATAGATAGGAAGGATAGATAGATAGATAGATAGATAGATAGATAGATAGATAGATAGGATCGATAGATCGATGGAAGGATGGATGGATAGACAGACAGAATAGATAGGATAGATAGATAGATAGATAGATAGATAGATAGATAGATAACATAGATAGATAGATAGATAGATAACATAGATAGATAGATAGATAGATAGATAGATAACATAGATAGATAGATAGATAGATAGATAGATAGATAGATGATAGATAGATAGATAACATAGATAGATAGAAAGATAGATAGATAGATAAGATAGATAGATAGATAGATAGATAGATAGATAGATAGATAGATAGATAGATAGATAGATGATCACATGAACCCACCAACACACTGCAGCTGCCATAAGTACATGCCAGTTTACAAGCATCTGATTTTTTGATCTTGTGATCATGGGGATGTTGAGGACTAGCTGAACTACAAGTTGCATCCAAAGGTCCAGGCTTCATATGATTCAGACTTTACTGTGTGATGGTTGGTCTAGATCAAGTTGGGTGTCTTGACCCTTGTGAAGAGCTGTGATCTGCTGCACTTTGCCCATCGCTCTGAGAATGACTCTCGGGATATTGGAGTTCAGATCCTTGTCTGATTCGATGTCTTTTTATTCCTTGCACTTCGTTCCTGGATGCTCAGGGTGGGAGCTGAGGGAAACCCCATTCAATTGTGGATTGTCACAATCTACAAAGGGCTGAATTGACACGCAGGAAACATTTTGACAATGCTGCTTTGTAGAGCGTTTTCTTCTCATTTCATCTTTCTCTTGTAAAATGCCAGGGAATGAACTGACCACCCCGAGTCACGGATAAAAAGCGTCCGTGTTGAAAATGCAGTGTCTTATTAATTCGCTTAGGCACAATATGGACTTCCTTTTTTTTCAAAATTAAAAATGAATTTTAAAAAAAATATTTTCTAATTTTCTACTGAAGCATCTCAATGGCGATTTTTACTGGCCTGGTCATGAATTCTATATTGTGGTCAAACTGTGGAGCAAAGGAGATGTACGAGTGGAATTGATGTCCCTAGTGGTCTCCCACCAGAAGAGTAACCAGGTCTAAATCTGCTTTGTTGTTTGAGAGCTCACGAGATCAGCTTTGGGCCTGATCCTGGTGAAGGGTTCCATCTTATCCCGGCTGAATGGTTATGAATATTTCTAATATTAAGGGTTTTTAAAATTATTTTTCTTGTACTTACGAACATAATTCCATGACCAGGTTCTTAAGTAGAAAAGTTTGTAAGAAGAAGCCAATGTAAAAGCAAATAATGTGTGTGATTGGGGAAACCACAGGGAGGGTGGAGGCCCTGTTTCCTCCCAGGAGATGCCTAGAGAGGCCCCATGGAGGCTTCTCCCTGCCTTTTCCAGCCCTGTTATGTCCCAGAAGATTCCTAGAGAGGCCCCACGGAGGCTTCTCCCTGCCTTTTCCAGGCCCTGTTTTCTCACAGGAGATTCCCAGAGAGGCCCCATGGAGGCTTCTCCCCGCCTTTTCCGGCCCTGTTTCCTCCCAGGAGATTCCTAAAGAGGCCCCACGGAGGCTTCTCCCTGCCTTTTCTGGCCCTCTTTCCTCCCAGGAGATTCCTAGAGAGGCCCCACGGAGGCTTCTCCCTGCCTTTTCTGGCCCTCTTTCCTCCCAGGAGATTCCTAGAGAGGCCCCACGGAGGCTTCTCCCTGCCTTTTCTGGCCCTCTTTCCTCCCAGGAGATTCCTAGAGAGGCCCCACGGAGGCTTCTCCCTGCCTTTTCTGGCCCTCTTTCCTCCCAGGAGATTCCTAGAGAGGCCCCACGGAGGCTTCTCCCTGCCTTTTCTGGCCCTCTTTCCTCCCAGGAGATTCCTAGAGAGGCCCCATGGAGGTTTCTCCCTGCCTTTTCTGGCCCTCTTTCCTCCCAGGAGATTCCTAGAGAGGCCCCACGGAGGTTTCTCCCTGCCTTTTCTGGCCCTCTTTCCTCCCAGGAGATTCCTAGAGAGGCCCCACGGAGGCTTTTCCCTGCCTTTTCTGGCCCTCTTTCCTCCCAGGAGATTCCTAGAGAGGCCCCATGGGGGCTTCTCCCTGCCTTTTCTGGTTACAGTTTCAGAGGCTTGGGTTTGTAAGTGGAAAATGGTTCTTGAGAAGAGGCAAAAAAATCTTGAACATCCAGTTCTTATCTAGAAAAGTTTGTAAGTAGAGGCATTCTTAGGTAGAGGTACCACTGTATTTATATTGTTTTCCACCCAAAGTCTGTAAAGAGTTGGGCAGCCTAGAAATCACAACAATAGTCCGTATTGTGACAGAGCTAATTAATAAGATCTACAGTCAACAAATCTCATTTGATTCCCTAAGATCCCAAACATCTTCTGCCTTAGAAGATCCCGAAGATCCCTTGGAAGATCCCTGGGATCTTCTGCCCTAGAAATGGAAAATATAAATGCCCTCCGGAAGACCCCTCTGACCCTATGCAGTGCAGAGTTCCCTGCTGTATTGAAGGTAGAAACACTCAAAAATGTGCTTCTTTTAGTGCATGGCTCTAAACCTTGGCTCTCCTGGAAATAAAGAAACACTAACACATACACACACACACAGCTACCACTGCTGCTACTGCTGCGCTGCGTCTCTTGCTTCGGTTGTGTTGCGTGTGTTTTTGCTTCTCCGCAAGCACAGGAAGCAAAAATGCGCTGAAATATCTTGAGGGGAATGCGCACAAGAGATTTTGGTGATTTTTTGCTTCTGCACATGCGCAAGAAGCAAAAAAGTACAAACACGGTGTTTTTCATTGTGCGCAAATGGCGCAATCTGGTGGCCGGTGCCAGTGTGCAGTCCACTACCGCACCGGTCACAACCCACTGCCGCTCTCTGCTGCCAAAAGATTGTCATCTAGTGACAAGGAAATTAATCTCAGAAATGCGTCGCGTGGAAAGATCCTGTTTTTGACAAGAACGTGGAACCATCCGGAAGAGGATTGTGGCGGATTAATTTTTTTTTTTAAAAAAATTTCCATCTCATTTTTGCGCAGAGCAAAACAAAGGAGCGCAAGCCAAGCACGACTGCGGTGGTGGGAGTGAGGACGCTGGTCGCTGGGTTGGGACAGAAGCTGGAGATCGGAATTAGAAACCAAGTTCTCTTTGGATGGCTGATCACGGAGTTGCCTGCGTCTGTTGCCGTTGCAAGCCTCTTCCTAGCCAGCACCTTTGCTTCTTATCCAAGGAATATTAAGCAGCGTTTTCTAAGCCGCCATCGACAGCCGAATGTTCTGGTTCACATAATTCATAATTCCAATTTGATTTTTTTTCTTTTAAAAAAACACACACACACAACCACAACAGATGTTTTGCAATGTTTTAAAAATAGAATTGCTTATGCTAATTTGACACCGTGCAACGTTCCCTAGATGGCAACGGAGAGATGCTGAAAGCGCCTCACTATTTAATTATCATCTGAAAAGAAGCTTTATGAATGCTGTCAGCTGCGTGTTAGATTCATTTCCCCTCTCCAGCGAACTGACCGAAGGGCCTCCCTGTTTTGGTGGCGGGTCCTTCAGTTGCAATTGTACTTTAAAAGGCCTGTGGATGGGAGGTCGTCTAGGTAGACTCTTGGCAAAGGCAACAAAGGTCCAAACTCAATCCATGGACTACAAATAAACGAACCCTTTTCCAACAGTGACTGCAACATGCTTACCTTCTGTCTCGATAGACACCCGTACCAAAATCGTCAGAATGGTGGGATCCCCAGTTATAACTTTAAAACCCCCCAACTATGACCTCCTAAACACGGAACCCTCATCTATTCATCGGCAAATCCTATTCACCGGCTGCAATAGTGCTGAAGATCGTTATAAATTATTTTTTGCTTGAAGTCAAAATAATAATTAAACTATATGCACCACCAATGCCCCCCCCCCAAATGGGAAAAACAAATTACCCATAGCAATAAACAGATGCCAACAAAGACGGAACGCACTAAATCCTAAATACAGCAGTCGGTTCCTCTTAAGTGGATACTGGCGGGCTGTGCCTGCATCCCAACCTCTGCACCGACTTGACACCTTTATTTGTTTGTTTATTTGCTTATTCATTTATTCACTTATTTGTTTATTGTTTATTTGTTTATATCTTTATTTAATCCGACTTCTATGCCGCCTAATCCTGAAGGACTGAGGACGGCTTACAATAACAATATAAATGCAACAGCAATAAAAACTCTAAAACCCTGATTTAAAAACCCATAATGAAACAATCAAGACAACACGCATGTATACCATTCATACAATTTGGCCATGATAGTTGTTAGTCCATGGCCCCCAGGCCTGCTGGTAAAACCAGGTCTTTGTGGCCTTACGGGAGGCCAGTAGGGTGGGAGCAGTATGGACATCAGGGGGAGTTGGTTCCATAGAGATGGACCGGCCACAGAGAAGGCAACCTGCATTGCTTAGTCGATGGGGCCGGGAGGAGGCCATCTCTGTGTGCTCTTGGTCGATGGGAGGTGTGTGGAAGGAGACGGTCCCATAATAACCAAGACCTTGAATTGTGTCCAGAGACTCATAGGAAGCCAGTAAGGGCCATGTGAGTTGCATCAGCTGAAAGCCGGCAGAAGATGACCCTGAGAAAGTTTCCTTATCACGTTCTCAGGGCAGCTGGGACAATGATATCTTCACACCTGTGGACTGGCTGAATCCACATCGGACTGTTGGGTGGGGTCCCTAATTCCTTAATTCTAATTGTATTGGCTAGGGACCTCAGAACCTGCGTTTCTTTCATCCTGCAATCACCATTATTCAATAAAAGATTCCTTTTGAAATGCTAAGTTTCAAGAGTCTTTACTTTCTTGAATAAGGAGGAGAGGCTGGACCTTATTACATGATTTCCTCCACGGCATTTTAAAACCATCCAGGTTTCCAAACAATAAATTGTTGAGACTTCTGGTCCACCATCCATTAGATATGGATATGTGACAAATAACCTATGAATTTCTCTCTTAAGACCAATAAACTATTTCTTAGCAAACTTCGAACAGTATATTAACCAGCACTGTGACACTACTACTGATTTTAAATCACAAGCGTCTTGCACACGATTTGAACTTTACTGCTATATATCTATACTTGGACAGACACACAGACAGGCAAACACGCAAAGAGGGAGCAGATATTTCAACTCAGATCCATTGTATGGTTTCTCTATCTCAGATTTTCTTGCTTCTCTTATTTAAAGAAATTTGAGGACAATAATAGCTCTAATATTCGGTGTGACATGATGGTCAGAAGCAATCAAGGGTGCAGAATGAGTAGTACTTATTTGATGCAGATTATTCAAATTAAGTCAAGAGTCCTCAGCATAACCTGTTTTGTGCTTCATCAATTCATTGCTTACCTGCTTAGAATGTCTTTACAGTAATGCAAATGAGCTCAATTAGACTTACACGGACCAAATATTTTAATCACTGCAATGTGTTTTGGAGTATTTTGATTTTTACTTCTTTTATCGCCTAATGAAATTATAATTATTCTTAAAGGTTACTTTTCTGATTTCATAGCAGAGCCATACAGGCGGTGATCTAGTTCAAGATTATTCAGTCTCACACTCATTAAATTTGTCCTGTTACTGAACTGATCAATAAGGAATTTTCCAATATCACGACTCTCCAAAGTCTTAGCTACTTTAAACCTAAGTTTTAACTGAAGAGAGGCATCTATTTAACAAACCAATCATAGCTGCCTTTATGTGCCTCTTGCTTATTTGAACCTCGGGGAAATGGAACTTCACTAACATACGCTTAGTGATTTTTAAAAAAATCAATTTTAATTTCGTTATTTGCAGCAAACGCAGGAACTAACTAAATCTTGCCTGCTCACCCTTTACGTTTTGCTATGTTTGCTCCTTTATTTCTGCTCCACTTGTGGGTGAGGAGCCATTGCGAGACAGTCTGAAGTTAGTTGGGGGAAAGATCAAAAGCAACGTGAGAAAATGTTATTTGACTGAAAGAGTAGTAGATGCTTGGAACAAACTTCCAGCAGACGTGGTTGGTCAATCCACAGTAACTGAATTGAAACATGCCTGGGATAAACATAGATCCATCCTAAGATAAAATACAGGAAATAGTATAAGGGCAGACTAGATGGACCAGGAGGTCTTTTTGTGCCGTCAGTCTTCTATGTTTCTATGTCTTTTCCGAAAATTGGTGTCAAACTTTCTTTGCAAAATGAAACATATTGGCCAACAGAGAGAAATTAGGGAGATGCAAAATTATGTGATTTTGATATTATATGTTTTTTAGTAAAATTCTCAATAAAAACTGGGGGTGGGGGAAGAAGAACTATAAGCTACTGTCTCCCTCGCCAAAGGTTTGATCTGGACGTTTGATCTGCACCAGCCTCTAAATTCTCACCCTAAGATCTCAGGTCTATTGTGGCCACAAGGACATTTTTTTCCTTTTATTAAATGGGATCAAGCAGGACAGGTGTTCATCATCCAGAGGGTGACCTACCCTGGTGGCAGCTTGAATTTAGATCGGTGCAACTGGACGCTGTGCAGAAGAAGTTTTCTCTCTCTGCTTTCACTGAGTCTGGGCAAAGAGGGTTTGCGTTCAAATTGTCACCCAGGAAGAGAGGTTTGGTGGCATTTCCACAGGGAAGGACAGGGGCTCTCGACACTTCCTCAGCAGGGAGCCAGGCTGGTCCCCCAGACGTGTGAATGTCCCCTTTGTCACTGTAAAATATTTATTTGAGCTATCATTTATTTATATGCTGTTTATCTCGTGGTTCCAGGGGACTCTGAGCTGCTCATACCCCTCCCAGGTTTAAAAGAGTCTTTGCAGCATCCCCACAATTATGGGGTTGAAATTTGGCCACTTGGCAATTGACATGGAACTATGAGCCGGGGTGGTGCAGTGGTTAGAGGGCAGCACGGCAGGCTACTTCAGCTAAGGACTAACTGTAGTTCAGCAGTTCAAATCCCACCACCGGCTCCAGGTTCACTCAGCCTTCCGTCCTTCCGAGGTGGGTCAAATGAGGGCCCAGATTGTTGGGGCCAAGAGGCTGGCTCTGTCAATCGCTTAGAGAGGGCTGGCAAAGCACTAGGAAGCGGTATATATGTCTAAATGCTAATACTATTGTTATGAGAGTTATTTATTTATTTATTTATTCATTCATTCATTCATTCATTCATTTATTTATTTATTTATTGGATTTATTTATTGGATTTGTATGCCGCCCCTCTCCGGAGACTCGGGGCAGCTAACAGCAACAATAAAACAGTGTACAATAGTAATCCAATACTAAAAACGATTAAAAACCCATTAATATAAAAACCAAACATACATACAGACATACCATGCATAGAATTGTAAAGCCCTAGGGGGGAAGATGATCTCAATTCCCCTAATAATTTTTTATTATTATTATTATTATTATTATTATTATTATTATTATTATTATTATTATTATTTATTAGATTTGTATGCCGCCCCTCTCCGCAGACTCGGGGCGGCTCACAACAGCTATGGTGTTTCCAGCCATTTCCCACTAGGAAAGTCCCTGGGGTGAAGCCAGATTGATTGATTGATTGATTGATTCATTCATTCATTCAGTTGGATTTCTTTGCTGTCCTTCTCCACGGACTCAGGGCAGCTTACAAAAAGAATAAAATACAATACAATACAACGAGTGAAACCCAACGTAAAACTAATAATTAAAACCCCCATCATGTAAAAAGAAGCCATTCCCCAACCGTCACGCAATCACATCTACAACTGGAGGAAGATGTTAAGATTTGCTTAACAACCACAAGATTCACTTAACACCTGGGGTTATTTGCTGTTCTCTAAAAAAAACAACCAACCACCCACTACCCAGAGAAAATTCCAACTTTCAGGCTCTCTGTGAATAAGGCAGAAGAACACAAGAGACTCTACTGGGGGGATTGGAGACACTTGGGGGCCAACATTAATTTGGAGTGCATCACTGGAGCATCTCTCTGTCTGTCGAGAGCAATTCCTCCAGGGTGGAGATGGAGCATTTATATAAAAGGGCGTAAGGAAGGATTACAAACCCATCTCTCTCTATTACCTGCTCCAGCCCAACGGGCACAGCTGTTGAAGCAGCATCTTGCATTGGCCTGCATTGGCTGCCGATCAGTTTCCAGTCACAATTCAAAGTGTTGGCCATGACCTACAAAGCCCTACATGGCAATGGGCCACAGTACCTCCGGAACCGCCTGCTATCGCACGAATCCCAGCAACCGATAAGGTCCCACAGAGTTGGCCTTTTCCGGGTCCCGTCGACTAAACAATGTCATTTGGCGGGCCCCAGGGGAAGAGCCTTCTCTGTGGCGGCCCCTGCCCTCTGGAACCAATTCCCCCCGGAGATTAGAATAGCCCCCACCCTCCTTGCCTTTCGTAAACTTCTCAAGACTCATTTATACCGCCAGGCATGGGGGAGTTGAGATAGCTCTTCCCCCTAGGCCATTACAAGTTATGCATGGTATGTTTGTGTGTATGTTTGGTTTTTATAATAAGGGTTTTTAGTTGTTTTTATTATTGGATTGTACATGTTGTGTTTATTATTGTTGTTAGCCGCCCTGAGTCTGCGGAGAGGGGAGGCATACAAATCCAATAAATTATTATTATTATTATTATCTCCGCCAAAGAATGCCAAAGCAGAGCTCGGCCTGGGAATGAGGGCAACCCCCCTCGATTAGGCAATCAGACCGAGTTCCTTTGTTACTCCCTTATTTAACTCATGAGTTATTTATTTACACCCTCTCGGTCTCTCTGGGAAGCTCAACCTGCTTTTGAGTGAGCGAGGGCTGCGGTGGAGACGGGCAACAGGAGGGAAGCTACAAAGCTCACCACCGCCACACGGGTCTCTGGGCTTTGAACGAGCAGAATAAATAGAAAACTAATTCCAGCTTTTAATTATTTATACAATTTAATTTTAATAAAAGAGCTGGAGGGAACAATTAAGGTAAAGCTGGGCAGAGGCACACTTGAATGGGAAGCCTTCTCCAAGAACACGGAAAGCTTCCTGCTCTCTAGCAACACGGCAGCACATTTTCTGGAAGGGATTCGAATTAGGGTTTCAGAGCGAGACGAGGGTTTTTAAAAAGGGGTCAAATGTGCAGGAAACAAAGTCCAGTCAAAACAAAATCAGGGAGAGAAACAGGATAATTCAAAGTGTTGGTTATGACCTATAAAGCCCTTCATGGCACCAGACCATATTATCTCAGGGACCGCCTTCTGCCGCACGAATCCCAGCGACCGGTTAGGTCCCACAGAGTGGTCCTTCTCCGGGTCCCATCGACTAAACAATGTCATTTGGCGGGACCCAGGGGAAGAGCCTTCTCTGTGGCGGCCCCGGCCCTCTGGAACCAACTCCCCCCCAGAGATTAGAATTGCCCCCACCCTCCTTGCCTTTCGTAAGCTGCTTAAAACCCACCTCTGCCGCCAGGCATGGGGGAATTGAGATGCTCTTTCCCCCTGGGCCTTTACAATTCTATGCATGGTGTGTCTGTAGGTATGTTTGGTTTTTATATTAATGGGTTTTTTAATTGTTTTTAGTATTAGATTACTATTGTACACTGTTTTATTGTTGCTGTTAGCCGCCCCGAGTCTCCAGAGAGGGGCGGCATACAAATCCAATCAATCAATCAATCAATCAATCAATCAATAAACAAACAAACAAACAAACAAACTTAAGTTGTGGTGCTTTATCACTCAGTGGAGAAGAGATTGGACAGCCATCTGTCTAGAACGGTATAGAATGGTGTAGGGCTGCAACGGCAAACCTATGGCACAACTATAATAATAATAATAATAACAACAACAATAACAACAACAACAACAAGAAGTTGGAAGGGACCTTTGAGATCTTCTAGTCCAACCCCCTGCTTAGGCAGGAAACCCTACACTACTTCAGACAGGTGGTTATCCAACTACTCTTCTCCTACACCTATTTTAATCTGCTGTGTCTTGCTCTGCTCTGCTCTGCCCTACTACCCTACTCTACTCTGCCTTCCATTCCGTTCTCTCCTAAACGATCTTTGTGGTAGGATTAAGGCTGAGAGCAACTGACCCCACTTCCGTGTAAAGCCATTCCCCTCTTTGGGTCAATCTCTATTCCAGTCTATTCCTGAGTAGTCAGGATGATTGTGCTAGAATAAATGTGATTATGGGCTGGAGCCTGCGAGCTCTCTAGAGGAAATGTCTGCAAACTATGATTACTCTACGGTCGTCTCCTAGCGTGGCTGGTATTGGAAGCACATCCCCCAGTGAGCAAATAGGTAAAATAAGACTGAAAGAAAACCGTTCCCTCTTTCATTAATACCTTTCCTCATCTGCTGTTCAGGTTGTCATGGAAACAGCAGAAAATTGATTCCAAATTTTCTGTGGAGACGGCTATTTATTGATAGTAATCAACCTAAAAATGGGGCACTTTGCCTAAAAGAGATAAATCCAATGCCATCTTTGAGAGAGACGTTGAAAACACCGATAGCTTGACTTGTAAAATTTGAATGTGAAGTTTAAGTAATCTGTAACATCTATTTTCAACATGTTTTAAAACTTACCAGACTAACTTTTCCCCGTTCAAATTCCTTTAAAGTGTGGACTTTAATTCTAGTCAAAATGCAATGCAGGAAGATTATATTAAGCTAGCAATATGACCGTTACACATATTCATCTTTTTTCAGTCTGTTCCTGGCTTTGATGAGTATAGTTGTTCCTAACCAGATGGGGGCGCTCTATCAGAAAAGGCAGGTCTCAGCTCCTATCAAACAATGCCCTCTTGTTGGTCTTCACAGCTGGACCATCTCAATGGTGGCATTTGTGTTAGTACATGGCACTCACCAATGGTAGCTTATAACTGTAAAGTTGTAATATGTCTTTAAGAGCTTTGACTGGTTTGGCCATTAGAGGGCGCCAGTACCTTTCCCTATGGGGGAGTTTACTTTGAGATATTCTTAGCTATGTGTGGCTGTGTGCAGTTTGTTAACTTGTGCTACCTTGTGTTGTATATATATATAAATAATACTTTGTTAAATACTAACTCTGTGTCTTTTACTCTGCTGTGTGTGTGTTGACATTTTTGCACAAGGCTGCACTGAGACATACTAACAATTTGACTTACAGATCAGTATCCCCCAGAGATTAAGAAGGCACCAATCCTGTTTTCCTTCATTCCTTCCTTCCTTCCTAGCTAGCGAACTAACTAACTAACTAACTAACTAACTAACTAACTAACTAACTAACTAACTAACTAACTAACTAACTAAATTTAATTGCCACCCGTTTTGCCATAAGGTCATTAGAACATTAGAACAGATAAAATTGTAACAATAAGAATGGGAGGTTTCCTATTTGGAAAATTTAAAGCATTATTCCTGGAAAATCCAAAATTAATTTCCCTGTCTCCCCCCACCCCCCCACCCCTGCGCAAGCAATTCACCGCTTTCATTCACACTTTGCTCTCAATCCCAAATTAGACAGAAGTGAATGGATTACTTAATTGATTCTGTAGTGCCATGCATTAAAAAAAAAAAATAGGGGGGAAAAAGTCACAGACTAGACCAACTTTGGAACGGTTTCAAAACCGCCCTTTGAAATCCCGAAACCGATTTTAGCGTTACAAAGCGGAACAGGGCTGAAGGCAGGTGGCGAGGTGGGAATGGAGGTTTCGTGCATCCGTCCTGTTGGCTGAGAATTTTGGGTGCAAAGCCCATTCATTTTGTGGGAATCGTTTTTGAAGTCACAACAGCCGGTTTTAGAGTTCAACCTACATTCTGCTAGAGTAACACTAAGGCGGTAACACTCTCATTGATTTTAATAGACCTGGATTGCACCTGCAGAGAAGGAAATGGAATTCCTCACGATGACTAAAAACACCTTTATTGCTTGCAGCCCAAAGCAGCAGCGATGTTGAGAGCAGCCCCCCTCTGCAACCCCAAAAGAGAAGAAAGAAAACCGAGGCTCTGTCTGCAGTGGGTTAGAAATGTGGCGTTGTGTGAAGTGTGGGCATTGCCTTCAATGTATGGTTCACATTGCCAATGATAAAACGGCTTCCAGACACTCCACCAGGAACATTATGCGCAGATCGGAAGGCAAAGATTGGATAAAAGTCTAACAACTGTCGGTTTGGTGGGACCCAGGGGAAGAGCCTTCTCTGTGGCGGCCCCGACCCTTTGGAACCAACTCCCCCCAGATATCAAAGTTGCCCCCATCCTCCTAGCCTTTCGTAAGCTCCTTAAAACCCACCTCTGTCATCAGGCATGGGGGAATTGAGACTTTCCCTCCCCCTAGGCTTATAAAATTTATGTATGGTATGTCAGTATGTATGATTGGTTTCTAAATTGGAGTTTTAAATTAACTTAAATATTAGATTTGTTTACATTGTATTATTATTGTTGTGAGCCGCCCCGAGTCTACGGAGAGGGGCGGCATACAAATCTGATAGATAAATAAATAAATAAATAAATAAATAACATTGGAATCTCGACCCATTTCTGTATGTGAAATGAGTATTCTTCATATAATTATTGGGTTAATAATAATGGTCCTGTTTGTTAGCATTGGGCCTATTACCAAGGTTAAAATATCAAACTTGAAACAGAGTATAGAATAGAATAGAATAGAATAGAATTTTATTCGCCAAGTGTGATTGGACACACAAGGAATTTGTCTTGGTGCATATGCTCCCATGTTCCCATTTGTTCTGTCTGATGGATCAATTATTATCAGAAAGCAACCCCAGACATGCAGGACACATAGATCGAAGCAAAGGAATATTATTTTACAAAGTCCTGCAAGAAATAATTCAGGTCCAAAGCATTTTCAAGCTGTCCGAGTGTCCTTGTAGTGCAGCATGGATTAGTCTCCAGGAAGCCTGCCAGCTAAAGGCATAAATCTTCACTAATTGGTGGTGTCTGCTTTTTCTCATTTCACTCACTGCTTGGAGCTAAACTATCTTTTGTAAAAACAGGAACATAGAATTCAGGAATTCAGGAACAGTCTCTTGAAACACCATCTTTAAGATGAATGTTGCTTGCCACCCCTCTTCTCCCAGCAGCCTGTCCTATATATTTTGGTAGGGTGTGGCTAAACATCCCATAGACCTACTCAACATCTAGACCCCCTACTTGGGAGAGATTCATAGCTGGCTCTCATCCTTCTGACCCTCACATCTAAGAGAGGGTCCTCAAAGTCCCCATCACCTTCTACAGTCTCTAGGGGTTCCCCAGTCTGCAATTCTCTTTCAGTCTCACTCTCAGACAGCAAGAACATTGGCCTGTGATGTCCGTATTCCTCCATTTCTGGTCCTCAAAATCTGTTACCAGCTGAGCAGGACAGGGACCACTCACAACACCATCGTAGGGCTATGTTCAGCCTTAAGAGGAGCAACCTCATAGACTCAGGAGCCACAGCCTGAACTCCTGAAGAATCCAAAAGTTGAGATCGTTCTCCAAGAATCTACAGGCCTTTCATGGCTTCACCCTGCATCAATCCAATCCCAGCCCACTCAAAAAGGATTTTAAAATGTCCTTCCAGATTAAAAGCATCGGGTGATGTTCCAGCTGAATCAGCTGCATTGCGCAATGCTTGGGGGAGGGGGAAGCCACCCGTTTCTTCCTGTCTCTGAAGTTTACTGAATCTTCGTTTTCTCAGTTGATGGTCACGGGGTCCAGATTTTCTCTAATTGGCTGGAACTTTATTGAAACACTCAGTCCAAGAAACCTGAACCACGTGGACTTCTCAGAGAAGGGATGTAATCAGGTGTGCTGTGATTTAAATAAAAATTCCGAGAAGCCCCCCCAAAACTATCTGCATTTAATAGGACCTTTTACTTTTCCTATGCAGATGAAATACTTAGACTACATAGGAGTGATGGAAGGGGAGACAAGATACCAAGGGAGAAACCTCTGGGATTTATCAAAAGGTCAATAAGAGTTGAAACACTAAAAAGAACAAGAGATGATGGTTCAGAATATGGGATTTGCTTTCTTAAGGGTTAGAACAGTGGTTCTCAACCTTTCTAAGGCCACGAGCCCTTAATACAGTTATGTTGTGGTGACCCCCAACCATAAGTCTAGTGCCAATTCTCCCAACAGAGCTTGAAACTGATTGGCAGGAAGGTCAGAGGGACATCCCCACTGTCAACACCTGATTGGTCAGATTGTAAAAATATGTTCCAAGCCTCCAGAATAGAAGCTTTAGTTCCTAACATCATGGGGAATTTGTCTTTTCCCAGGGTCTTAGGCGACCCCTGTGAAATGGTCATTCGACTCCCAAAGGGAGGGAGGGAGAGAGAGAGAGAGAGAGAAGAGTTAGATGAGAGACAGACAGGTAGACAGACAATAATGATAGATAGATAGATGACAGAGAGGGAGGGAGAGAGAGAGAAAGACAGAGAAGAGTTAGATGAGAGACAGACAGACAGACAGATAGATAAATGCAAATGGAGGTTTAAAAAATATCCCTGCTCTGCCTGTGTTCAATGTTTCTGGTGGAATTATTGCATAGCCTTGATTTACTCCTCAGCGGAAAGGTAAGATGCAAATTCAATAAATAATGGAAATTGCGCTAAGAGTCTACTTAAATTTGGATTGCCTAAGTAAACCCACGTGCCTTTGCCTCTGTCTCGGCTGAAGAAAAGTAATGGATAAATAAAGGCCTGATGCGCCGGCAATGGTGCCTTTGTTATGACTTCATTAATATCCCGAAGAGCCGCATCCGATCGCCGCTAAAATGTTCTTTGGTTTCTCTAAAGCTGATTAACTATCTTAACATTTGTGTATTCATTTTCTGGGCATTCATATTTCATGAACCAGGCATTTTAACTGGTATTTCGGCCCCACTTCTTCAAGTGTTATATCACTGGCAATGGCAACAAACAACAACTCCATTCCGGTTGCAAAGGAGCCACGCATCACAATCCGCCCGTGTCTGTGGAAATCGGTTTCAGCTAATTTCTCCTTCAGCTGCATCTGCCCATCATTTCGACTGATGCCTTCTGAATTATATCAGCAGCAGCAAGCATAGATTTCACGGAAGCGCAAACGAAAGAAAGCCAACAGGAGGCTTCAAGCCAACTCCTGTTGCGTGTTGCATGCACAGTCATATTTATATCCAACTCAAAAGGCAAGAATGTACGGGACGCTCTCAATTTAGACGAGAGAGTCTGAAGCTCAGCAACTGGAATGGAGTGGAACGGAGTGGAGTGGAGTGGAGTAGAGTACAGTAGAGTAGAGTAGAACAGAACAGAGTAGAGTAGAACAGAATAGAACAGAATAGGGTAGAGTAGAGTAGAGTAGAGTAGAACAGATCAGAACAGAACAGAGTAGAGTAGAACAGAATAGAACAGAGTAGGGTAGAGTAGAGTAGAGTAGAGTAGAACAGATCAGAACAGAACAGAGTAGAGTACAGTAGAGTAGAGTAGAGTAAATAGAATATAATAGAATAGAGTAGAGTAGAGTAGAACAGAACAGAATTCATTTATTGGCCAAGTGTGATTGGACTCACAAGGAATTTGCCTTGGTGCAAATGCTCTCAGTGCACATAAAAGAAAAAGAGACATTTGTCAAGAATCAGGAGGTCCAACACTTAATGATGGTCATTGTTCTGCGGGCATCTAGTACAAGCCTCCGATGAACAGGAAATTGGTTCAAAACAGACACACACACGCAGTAGAAGTCCAGTCAATGTTTTTTATCTCAACAAAAGAGAAGCAAAACTCCCTTTTAGAATTCAAAGGGATTTCCTGTATAAACAAGGCAGTAATGGATCACAGTCTGATAACAAGGCAAGCAATAAATCAGCAATAAACCCGTACTGTGCAGTTCGGCACAAATCGTGGCAAAAACTTACAAGGATTTTTTTTTTCCTCCAACTCCGGGACTCCCAACAACTACGATCAGATAATATCCACACTGCTGAGCCCGCACGCTGCCAATTTAACAGCTGCTATAATGACGTGAGCCCCACCCAACCACAGGTGGCTTCTCTATCGCCTGTAATAGTTCTTCAGTTGTTCTCTTCTATGCATAACTCTGCGCATGCGACGGTCTAGCAATTCCTCATCCGAATCTATCGAAGATAATGGAGATTGACTTCCGGGGCTGTGTGCCAAGCCCCCCTCTTCCAAGTCACCCCCACTTTCTTCTTTTTCCAAGGAAACTGCACTCCCTGACTCTGTCGGCAATAAAACAGGCCTATGACATGTTGATGTTTCCCCTGCCTCCACCTCCACATTCCTTGGGGCAGGAGCTGGGCCAGAGCCAACCACAACAGTCATAGGGGTCAAACAAGCAATGAAGGAGCAATCAATATTAATATAAATCGTAAGAATACAAGCAACACTGTTACAGTCATACAGTCCTAAGTGGGAGGAGATGGGTGATAAGAATGATGAGAAAAAAACTAGTAGCGATAATATTGCAGACTTAGTGAATAGTTTGACAGTGTGGAGGGAATTATTTGTTTAGCAGAGTGATGGCATTCAGGAAAAAACCTGTTCTTGGGTCTAGCGTGTTGATTTCACACATGGTGGACCTCTCTTTGGGTTGAACGATCATGTTGGATCTCTCTAACAAGCTTCTTAAAGCCCTCCGGTGTTGGAGCACCAAAGACCTCTGAAGGCAAGCTATTCCACTGATCGATTGCTTCCATTGTTAGGAAACGTCTCCTTAGCTCCAGGTTGCATCTCACTTGAAGAAGTTTCCATCCATTGCTTCTTGTCCTGCTTTGGAAAATGGGTTGATCCCCTCAAATATTGGACGATTATCCTATCACCCCTATTTCTTCTTTTCCTTAAACTAGACATTAAGCTAGACTGTGTCCGAAATAGGCATCAACACAACAAGAGCAGGGGTGGCGCAGCAGGTAGAGTGATGTACTGCAGGCCACTGAAGCTGACTGTAGATCTTTAGGTCAGCGGTTCAAATCTCATCACCGGCTCAAGGTTGACTCAGCCTTCCATCCTTCTGAGGTGGGTCAAATGAGGACCCGGATTGTGGGGGCCATAGGCTGGCTCTGTTTTTAAAAAGTGCTATTGCTAAAATGTTGTAAGCCGCCCTGAGTCTAAGGAGAAGGGTGGCATAAAAATCAAATAAATAATATAAATAAATACATTCTTGTTTGCCCAGTCCTGTGAATTTCATTCTATGTCAGACTTAGCATTTAGACTTTCCAGCCCCCTCTAAGCAGTTTACGGAGAGTCAGCCTCTTGCAAACCCCAACACCCGGGGTCCTCGTTTGACCCACCTCGGAAGGATGGAAGGCTGAGTCAACCTTCAGTCAACTGAGATTGGCAGCTGCTGATCAGCAGAAGTCGCTTGAGTACTGCGCTCTAACCACTGCACCATCGAGCCTCTATTTCTTCTTTTCATTAAACTAGACATCAAACTGGACTCTTGGAGGTTGGACAACAAAGTCCCTTCCAATGCTATTGTCCTGTGTCCTAAATAGGGATCAACACCACATTCTCGTTGGCCCAGTCCTGTGAATTTCAGGCATTTTATTGTCCGTTTCCCCCAATATAATCATATCTGTATATTTGGACAGGCATTTTGTTTTATAGAACTGAGCGGCAAAGTCCAGGGGGGGGAAAAGAAACCAAAGGACCATCAACATATGGCTAATGGACAACAGTTAAGAAAAGTGAGATTAGATCAATTAGTAGAAAATTCTTGACAAATAAAATTCTTTTCCAACCCTTCATTGCAAAGAAACACTCTGAAAAATATCCACGTTAATCTGCCAAGGGTAAATTTAATTATCTTCCAATGGTTTGTTTGTTTTTCCCCCAGATGTAAATTATTATTTTTCTTCTGAAGTGCTGCCTGCTTGCTTCAGCTGCCATAGAAACAGGGGGAGGAGGGACGGTGAGGTGCTTGGGAGGGAGGAGGAAGCTGTGGTGGAGAGGTTTGTTTAGGGTGGCCAGCCTGCTCAAGGTTAATGGCTTTGGCAGATCAGAGGTGGACGCTCCACCTGAACAACTGTCCACATGGGAGGGGTTTGGGTATATGCCATTCACGCCCCTTTGGCCTCGGACTGTGCCTTCATTTTGCTGCTATCAGTTCCTGTCTAGTGAAAGTTCTCTTCTATCTCCTTATGGAGTTGGAGTCTTTCTTTCCTGGACTTTGAACGGAAGGCCACCTCACAGTATCATCCCCATCTAGAACCAAAGGATTAACAAACTGGCAAGATTTGGACATCAGGCAGCAGCATTGAGATGTTACTGCAGAAAACAATAACCGTAACCAGCCTGGCTTCCTATTGAGGACCTGAGGTCGGCAGGAACCACAAACAGGGCTAAGAAAATATCTACAGACCCCTCACATCCTGGACATGAATGGTTTCACCTCAGGACAAGGTGACCCTGCATGCCAAAGCAACTAGACGCAAAGACAAATTTCCCGCCACTCCATGCCATCACTCTGCTGGACACCTAAATTCCCTCAGTATTGTCTTGGCCCTGAGAAATTTATCCATGTGGTAGGTTGTGTTGCTATTATGAACTTTCCCTCATCTTTTCAATCACCGTCTCACCTTTCCTACTCCTGTTGGTATCTTAGTATTGATCTTGTATTGTTTGCATCTTATGCTCAATGATCCTATCTATGATTTATGACCTTTGCTGTTTACATGTATAGTGAGAACCCCTGCACCAGAGACAAATTCCTGGGGTGTTTCAATCACATTCTGTTCTATTAATGATTCAAACAAGTCCCCCCAACCCCTCAAAATAACACAACCTATTCACAATTTTCTAGCACCAAACCCTCTCTTTCACATGTGACCCCTGCGGAGAAACAGAACCAAACCAGGAATGTTTTGTGCAGAAATGAACCTTCCGTTTTCTCCACAAAGGAGCGGCGACTGTTTGGAAGGCCGTGGCGGAATCCCCCAGGGAACTGACCTCTTCGGTTTTTGTTAAGCCGAAGCCTTTGCCCTTCACCCTGGGGGGCAACCTTCAAGGTCGCCGTAGAAACCTTGCAAAGTGCAGCAGGGACCTTGACCGTGCCGCTAATATCCTTGGCGCCTGACGTGCAGCCGAGAGCCGGATGCAAGAGGAGGCCCATGGAGAGGTCAAGGGGGAAAGCCCGAAGAAAGCGGAGCGGGATGGAAAGGCGCCTCCAGATCTCACCCAGGGTGTTGGCGAGGGCAGGAATGCGAACACCCTCCTCCCAACGCGCACACAGAGCCAGTCTCTCTCTCTCTCTTTCTCTGCCTCTTTCTCTCTTTTTATTTCTCTCTCATCCTTTCTCTCTCTCTCTCTATCTCTCTCTTTCTCTCTCTCCCATCCTCCCTCCCCTCTCTCTTTCTGTTTCTCTCTTTCTCTCTCTCCCATCCTCCCTCCCCCTCTCTCTTTCTCTCTCTCTCTTTCTCTCCCATCCTCCCTCCCCCCTCTCTTTCTCTCTCTCCCATCCTCCCTCTCTTTCTCTCTCTTTCTCTCTCTCCCATCCTCCCTCCCCTCTCTCTTTCTGTTTCTCTCTTTCTCTCTCTCCCATTCTCCCTCCATCGCTCTTTTTCTCTCTCTCTCTTTCTCTCCCATCCTCCCTCCCCCCTCTCTTTCTCTCTCTCCCATCCTCCCTCTCTTTCTCTCTCTTTCTCTCTCTCCCATCCTCCCTCCCTTCTCTCTTTCTGTTTCTCTCTTTCTCTCTCTCCCATCCTCCCTCCATCGTTCTTTTTCTCTCTCTCTTTCTCTCTCCCATCCTCCCTCCCCCCTCTCTTTCTCTCTCTCCCATCCTCCCTCTCTTTTTCTCTTTCTCTCTCTCTCTCTTTCTCTCTCTCCCATCATCTCTCTCTTTCTTTCTCTCCTATCCTCCCTCCCTCGCTCTTTCTCTGTCTCTCTCCCTCCTTCCCAACCTCCCTCTGTCTCTCCCTCCCATCTCTCTCTCCCCCCCATCCTCCCTCCCTCTCTCTCTTTCTCTCTCTTGCCTATAACACTGACTTAAAGACACGCAAGTGAAAGAGTAACTGAGAGGGATAATAATCTCATTACCAGGCAACAGATGCCCTTAGGTGAGTATTGCTTCCTTGAGAAGTTTGCAACGGCCTTCAAATATCACTATTAATATTAGAGAGCTGAGTGAAAATGAATCCTTCCCTGAAAAAAAACCCCTTCCAACCTTCTTCCCTTCAGCATTTTTGATGCTTTCTCAGAAGGAGGATGGCCACAATCACAACACCGTAAGAATGACCGATGCCTGATAGGGACCCTTGCCCCCCCCACTCCACCACCCATGCGAATTAATCTGGGCCCGGTTTATTCTTCCTCTCTTCTAACCTCAAACATTGGCCATGCTCTTAGGCTGTCAACATAGATTTGGTGAAGGGTTTAGGAGGTTTCCTTTCCTGAATAATCATTGTAATTAAACCATTAGTAAGATATTCCAGCCAACCTCAGTTCAGAAAGGTTAAAGAAAGATGAATTTGCAGAGTCACATCAGGGGTTGGGAGAGAAAGACTGCAGCTGCGGCTTCTGAAGGAGGTTCTAGCATGTCTGTCTGTCCATCCGTCCATCCACCCAGCCACCCACCCAGCCACCCACCCAGCCACCCACCCAGCCACCCACCCAGCCACCCACCCAGCCACCCACCCAGCCAGCCACCCAGCCACCCACCCAGCCACCCACCCACCCACCCACCCACCCACCCACCCACCCATCTATCTATCTATCTATCTATCTATCTATCTATCTATCTATCTATCTATCTATCTATCAACCTATCAACCTATCAACTTATCTACCAACCTACCAACCTACCAACCTACCTACCTACCAAGCTACCAACCTATCTACCAACCTACCTACCTACCAAGCTACCAACCTATCTACCAACCTACCTACCTACCAACCTACCAACCTATCTATCTATCTACCAACCTACCTTTCTACCAACCTATCTACCTACCAACCTACCAACCTATCTACCTATCTACCAACCTACCTTTCTACCAACCTACCTACCTACCAACCTATCAACCTACCAACCTATCTACCAACCTACCTATCTACCAACCTATCAACCTACCAACCTACCTACCTATCTACCAACCTACCTATCTACCAACCTACCAACCTACCTACCTACCTACCTACCTACCTATCTACCAACCTACCTATCTACCAACCTACCAACCTATCAACCTACCTACCTACCTAGCTACCTAGCTACCTACCTACCTACCATCTATCTATCTATCTATCTATCTATCTATCTATCTATCTATCTATCTATCTATCTATCTATCTAATTTATCAAATTTGTTTGCCACCCATTACATAACTTGGGGTGACTTAAGACATTTTTGTTGCAATTATTTTAGCTTCTCCCCACAAAATGCATTTGTGAAGGGACCTGGTCTGCTATGTTATATGCTGTTATATGCATAGAATTAAGTAAAGTCTTTCTCCAGTCTCCACTCCTCTGTTTCTCAGACTGAGTCTGAAATTATACCATGAAATACATCTCCCAAATTACAGGTTTTGTGGCCAAAGGACTCAATCTTGCTTTCACATTATACCACAGATGATGGACTCTAAGTGGGTCCCATCACGTTCCCAGCGTATCTGTCACGGTCTATTTGGACAGTAAACTAGCATTTGCATTGGAACTGCAGGGTTCAGCCACAGTTATCACCAAACGGATCATTTTATACTTACAACCGTCATTAACTAATTAAGACACTTTTGTTAGAAGCAGGTACTGTAAGAAAGACTTCATTTCAGATTAAACGAATGAAGTCATTTGCTGGTGCGGAAAGGAAGTCGGTGATCATCTCCATTTCTGTGTCTGGGCCGTGGAGGGAAGGCCGGAGCCATTAGGACGGAAGAAGGACAAAGCGGAATTCATTATTTTTAATTGTTTCTTTTGACAAGAGTGACAGGAAGGGAGCGAGAGCAACAGAGGGTGAGGAAGGAGGGCTTCCTGCGCCCACAGACCAATCGCAACCTGTCAAACAAAGGGAGATCCAACCCAGGACTACGGACAATGGTCCTGGCAGGGAGGGGGATTAATTAGTTGGACGGGCTCCTCTCTGGAAGTTGAGGGGCTTCATCACCCCGCGGAGAACGGACTGGACAGCCACTTGCCCGGAATGGTAGAGGGCCTCCTGCTTCAGCCGGGGGGTGGACTAGGAGAGCGGTCTGCAACCCTCCTTAAACACTCGAAGAGCCATTCGGACCCGTTGCCCACAAAAAAGAAATCACCGGAAGCCACAAAACCTGGGTGGGCGTGGCCACCTCATTACTCCCACCCAGTCACATGACCCTGCCCAGCCACGCTTATCCAGGGTTTGTGGCTCCTGGTGTTTTTGGTGGGAAATGGGGCCATCCCTCCCTCCCTCCCTCCCTCCTTCCTTCCTTCCTTCCTTCCTTCCTCCCTTCCTTCCTTCCTTCCTTCCTTTCTTGAATCTGATTTTGTCTGGATGTTACCTGGAACCTTTACATTTTCTTTCTTTCTTTCTTTCCTTCCTTCCTTCTTTCTTTCCCTTTTGTTCCTCTCTCCCCCCTTCTCTCCCATTTGTTTCTCTCTCTTTATCCTCTCTCTCATTCCCTCCATCATTTTTTCACCTCTCTCTCTCTCTTCCTCTCATTTGCTTTTCTCTCTCTTGCACGCACGCACACAATATAGGTATGATTCTATCAACAGGTTTTAAATTGTTTTTAAACTGTCTCTTTTTAGTTGTTGGTTTTGTTGTAAACTGCCCAGAGTCCTCTGGGAATTGGGTGGCATATAAATTAATTAATAAATTAAATAAATTAAATAAATTAAATAAATTAAATAAATTAAATAAATAAATAAAATAAAGAAACGAACAAACGAACGAACAAACAAACAAACAAACAAATAAATAAAATATTTATTTCAAAAAACCAGTTGGCCTGTCTTGAGTTTTTAAAAAAAGGCCAGACAGAGTAGGGCGTCTATCAAGCTGGGTGTCAGATTGTTTCTGGTTGTAGCAGATTCCAGTTTTGCAATGGGCAAAACAGGTTTGTATTTCACACATGTCAGATCAAATTTTTATTACAGTCCTAGACCAGCATAAATGTTAAATGCAGGCATAAAATCCCATTTGCCATTTTACACATGCACAGCGTTATTTTACTCATGCCTATTTTTTTTCTCTTTAAGAGATATTAGAGTCTCACACGCTTGCCTCCCATTTATCACTGCATCAGGATAGGATACGACAGCACAAGAAGGACAGGACAGAGCTAGAATGCGGAATAGAATAGAATATAGAATAGAATATAGAATAGAATAGAAAATAGAATAGAATATAGAATGTAGAACAGAATAGAATTCTAAATACTCTCTATTATTATTATTATTATTATTATTATTATTATTATTATTATAATTATTTATTAGATTTGTATGCCGCCCCTCTCCGTAGACCCGGGGCGGCATACAAATCTAATAAATAATAATAATAACAATACATGTACAATATTATAAGCCTCTCTCAATACGTATAAACAATGCATAGTCACACAGACAAAGAAGAAATAGCAGAGAGTAATATGAGAGAGAGAGAGAGAGAGAGAGAGAGAGAGAGAGCTATATGTGACGCTTCTGGCTCCCTCTTGTGGATAACTGCAGCACTAACTCTTAAAGCTATAGTGTTATAATTCATTTAAACATACATTGATCGTTTGTTTATCTATTGCCCAACCCAACCAGTTATCTACATCGTACCAACACCTTCAACAAAGCATAATCTCTGGTATATTTTTGGCGTTGGCTTTTTAGAGTCCACGCATTCATTTTCAGCTCTTGCCTTGCTCAGTTCAGCCCAGAGCCGCCTGTTGCATGTGTGAACCAAATGGTTTTTCCCTCCCTGGGTCCAGACGTAGCCTTCCTTCTCCTTTGCTGGATAAACTTTTTCAGACTCCGTTTCGTTGAACATGCTCTTTCCAAAGCTTTGCACTGACAACATGTTTTAAAGTCCATTGCTATTTCTTTTCATGCTGATTAGATTTCCCCGTGCCAGTAATTCACGTTGCAACCCATTTTTTTTTCTTTCCTGGCAGAGAGAAGTAGTGTTGAAGACTCCTCTTCTGTTGCTGTGGTATCTCGGTTAACAATCTCAGATCAACCTCCTGATTGGAGCAAATATTGCTGCTCTGTCCTGTGAATTCATCAGTATTCCTAAACAAGAACTCGATTGCTTAGTGCCTTAGCTTGTTCTTAGAGTGACACCGAGTATAAATGGCTTAGACAAGGGAATAGAAGGAGAACTCATCGGATTTGCAGACAATACTAAACTGGCAAGAATAGCCAACACCTTAGATCAGGGCTGTGAGTTGACAAGGGTCACGTGCTGACCCGTGGCCCTGCCTGGTTTAGCAAATGGGGAGAAAGTCCCATTATGTCACATTGACGACACAGTGACCATGCGAGTTTGACACCCTGGTCCTAGATGATAGGCTGAAGGTCCAGATGGATCTAGAACCCTGGGCCCTGTCTAACAAAATGAAATTCAACGTGGTGGAAAATAAAGTCTTGCACATAAGCAAGAAAAACCCAAAGTGCACAGACGCATTGGGAGAAACCAGGCTCAATAGCAGCGAGAGGGATCTTGGAGTCTCTTCTGTTCTGTTCTGTCGCGTTCCGTCCTGTTCTGCTTTGTAGCCTCATGCAAATATTTACCTTAGTATTCAGGAAGTACAAGAGCCTCGGTGGTGCAGTGCTTAGAGTTCAGTGCTGCAATCTAGTTTTATTTATTTATTATTTATTTATTTATTCGATTTTTATGCCGCCCTTCTCTTAGACTCAGGGCGGCTTACAACATGTTAGCAATAGCACATTTTTAAACAGAGCCAGCCTATGGCCCCCACAATCCGGGTCCTCACTTGACCCACCTTGGAAGGATGGAAGGCTGAGTCAACCTTGAGCCGGTGATGAGATTTGAACCGCTGACCTTCAGATCTACAGTCAGTGGCCTGCAGTACAGCACTCTACCTGCTGCGCCTCACCGGCTCATTCAGTTTTGCTGATCACCGACTGCCAGCAGTTTGTAGATCGAAGCTCAGTAGGCTCCAGGTGGACTCAGCCTTCCGTCTTTCCCAGGTGGGTCAAATGAGGACCCAGACTGTTGGGGGCAGGAGGGTGACTCTGGGTAAGAGCGCTTGGAGAGAGCTGGAAAGCACTGGGGAGTGTTATATATGAGAGTTGCCCGGAAATTAAGGCTGCACATTTTTTTTCTTCAACCATTATTTGTGTTGGATGGGGAATGAGTCTTCGGAGAGGGGCGGCATACAAATCTAATAAATAAATAAAATGAACACTCAAACACAAGAACTGGATGACAAACGGTTCACTTTATTGAATTACAGAAAGAGGCCTAGAGAGGAAACTAAATGGGGCGGAACAACTGACACAACATATCTGGGCAATTCATGGGCGTCACTCCTTGCTTGGTAAGGGTGAAGGGCGACACGCCTTCACCCAAACGTAAAGCCATGCCCAGCGTGGGGGGTGTGTGTCACCCCTGTGATCCGGAACCGGAAATGACGTGGAGGAGCCCCAAGCCTTCCTCCTTCCCACCGCTCCGTCCGGTGAGGAAGCCTGAGTTGTGTGACGAAGGACCCCATCATCTTTCAAAAGATGCCCAAGGGAGAGCACACAGTCCGCCCCGTTTCTGCCAAAGAGTGACCAATAATAAAATGAATTCAAACCAACCTATTTACAAACTGATACACACCTCACCCCTTAAACCTCACAGACAACCAGGATGGAGAAGGCGAAAAAACAACCTGACATAAACTTACTAGATTGCAAAAAATTCCTTCTCGGTTCTTACAGGCAACCTCTTGAAAGACATCCTGGATATAGCGGAGGGTGGGTGGGTGACCGATCGGGAGGCGAGCAGGGAGCTAAACGGAGAGTGAGCGAGAAGAGCAGGCCCCGCGGGCAACAATCAGCTGCGAGGCAGCGAAAACGCCCCTCCCATCCTGTGGAATGTTGGGTCGGCAGCGCTATTCTGCCAGCCCTCTTCCATCACTTGGCGCTGTGTGCACCATGCCCAGCTGGGAAGCGGTGTTATCGCCCCTCCCCACCGCCACAAATGTCGTCCGGGTGATGATTTTCCCCGGCCTCTCAATTATTGAACACAATGAAACTTACACACAAGGAAGAATGATGTTTCTTCTACACTCCCTATTTTCCCACGTAACCTCCGTCCCGTTCTGTGGCCTTCCTCCAGCGAGACACAAGGGCATGTAAGCCCTGTTGGTACCACTCCTGGTTCTGGTCACAAAGCCATTTCTGCAGTGTGCGAGTCGCCTCTTCGTCATCCTCAAAATGCCTTCCATGACTAACCTTACTTCTGTCGACTGCAGATTCTCCATAAACTGTACACAAACGTTTGTGAATATTCCCAACACTTTATTTCTCCGCAGTGAGAAATTCAATGAGGACACGCTGCTTGTAACGTCCATCACTTACAGGCGTCATTTCGAAACACGGCTAAAGCTATGCTATCCGCCTGAAGAAATGCAAAATTTACACACGCACTCCTGACAATTCAAATAATGTGTGTCTAAAGTTTTGCATTTGTACCATTACTGTAGGCTGAGAAAAAAAATGTGGTGCATTACTTTCTGGGCAACCCTCGTAAGTCTAAATGCTATGGCTAAATCCACTGAAACGGATGTGTTGTTGTACTTTGAACCCAATGGCTTCTCCACGTGTGTTGTGTCCACCGAAATCATCATGAAAGTTCCAGAGAAGCAGCTGAAGCTGTGATCATTAGTCAAACACAGAACAGAAGACAGAATTGGAATCCTTCCCCATTTCGGATAAATGACTGTCCGACCTCTTCATAAACTCTCCAGTGATAGATCATCCACAGCTTCTGGAGGCAAGCTGTTCCACTGATTATTCTCATTATTTGCAAATTTCTGCTTGATTAGGTTGCTTGATTAGTTTCCGTCCGTAGTTCCTTGCCTTGAAACAGGCGATTTGGAGAACCAGTTGACCCCCTCTGGGCTGTTGCAGCCCCTCTGTTGTGGTTAGCTCTGGCCCAGCTCCTGCCCCAAGGACTGTGGATGTGGGGGAGACATCCACATGCTGCAGGCCTGTTTTGCCCCTTCCGGTGGAATCTGCTGATGAAGGCTCCTCTGACCAAGAAGACATGAGTGACAGGGAGGAGGAGAGTGGGGCAGACAGCTCAGAAGGAGATCAATTCTCTAGCTCCTCCTTGGATTCAGAACAAGAGTTAATGATGCAGCCACGCATGCGGAGAGCGATGCATAGGCAACAACAACTGAGAGATTATTATCAAAGAAAATGAGGCCACCTGTGGTTGGGTGGGGCTGTGGTCATTAGTGAGGCTGCTATAAAGAGCAGTCTGTGGGTTTGGCCATTGTGGAGGATTATCTGATCGTTGTGTTTTGTGCCTGCTTTACTGACTTTGACCTTTGTGTGCTGATTTTTTCCCGCTTTGAAACTAAACCAGAGCAAAGTGTGTTTCACTTTGTGAAAGAAGAAGGACTGTGAATTGCCTCACAGCTGCAAGCTAAGTATCTCAGAACTGATAAGGGACTTGGACAAATTACCAGTTTGTTTGGAGACCAGTGCTCTGTGCTATACCAAAAGAGGGCTTAGGTTAAGTGAATTTTCATTATAAAGAACATTGTTTTGAATTTTCAAACGTGTGTGTGTCTGGAATTTGTATCTGTGCATTTTTTGGGAGGATTCTACTAGAGAGCTCGACAGAACACCCTCCAGTGTTGGAAGTCAGCTATCCTGTCATCCCTGGTTCTTCTTTTCACTAGAGTCGGAAAACCTTTCTTATAAGACCAAACCTGGATGCACCATCATGAAGATGATCTACTATTTGCTGACCTGGTTTTGACGGAGTGATTTGAATGAGTCACTTTCAAAGTGAATCACTCGATAATGTGTTGCTTGCCTTGACATCTCCGTTCCCAAAGTTTCAGCAGGGAAATATGTTGTTTTCTTTTTTTAAAAATGTCCTTCTGTCGAATGCAAGAACAAGGCATTCTTTTGGGTGTCACCAGCAACACTAAGTCTAGATGCCTGTTCCTTGCTACTACCCCTAGCAGTCTGTGCCTACAACACCTGTGTACACAGCAGATGGTGAAGATACCAGAGACTTTGAAGGAGAACTTTCAAATAAGAGAAGTCGTGTTTTGGGGCTGTGTCCTTTGACTTCTGTTGCAAAAAAGGAGGAGACTTTCGTTCAACCATGTTCTAATTTTTGCTTCTGGTTGGTTTTGTGTGTGTGTGTGTGTGTCTGAATCAATGACAAAAGGAAGCCTTATATCCTCTTACCACGTAGCCGTGTTTCAACCCCACCCAAACTAAACCTCTGGAGGACACAGATGATGTTTCTGTCTGATATGCAATACTTTGAGTTCTCCCCATTCTTTTTAAACCACCTTGGCCAAGAACTACGGAGGTGACTTTGGAGAATTTCTTTCATTAATTCATTAATTCATCTATTATTTAATTATTTAATTAATTAATTAATTCATCTCCATTCATCTCCATTCATTCAATTCCATCCATCCATTCATCCATGCAATTTAATTCATTCAATTCCATTCATTCAATGCCATTCATTCATTCAATTTAATTAATTAATAATTAATCCATTCATTCATTCATTCATTCAATTCCATTCATTCATTCATTCAATTTCATTTATTTATTTATTTATTTATTTATTTATTCATTCTTTCAATTCCATTCATTCATTCATTCATTCATTCATTCAATTCCATTCATTCATTCAATTTCATTTATTTATTTATTTATTTATTCATTCATTCTTTCAATTCCATTCATTCATTCATTCATTCATTCATTCATTCATTCAATTCCATTCATTCATTCATTCAATTCCATTCATTCATTCATTCAATTTCATTTATTTATTTATTTATTCATTCATTCTTTCAATTCCATTCATTCATTCATTCATTCATTCATTCATTCATTCATTCATTCATAGTGTCATGCAACTCCCAAACAACTCTGGGCAGTTTACAAGATAACACATTACTAGATGAATTTTTAAAAAAATGGAAATCTGATCACTCAGCAGCCGCAGCAGTAGCAAGCCTGTCTAAAATACATCTCTCAATGAGTAAACTATCTATGGAATTGCAAGTCAAGAATAAAACAGACTTTTACAAAACAGGGGATGGATGGTACATTCACTGGCTGGGGAATTCTGGGAGTTGAAGTCCAAATAGCTTCAAGTTGCCAAGGTTGGGAAACACTGCCCTAATGTTTCTCTGTTGTTAGTATCATGCATATAAATATTATTATATCTTTGCATACCGCCAATACGTACATGACAAAACAAGCAAAATCATAAACAAACCACTGTCTTAAGGCATCACACAGCCATTGTCCTGTCCGCATGACCAGGGAGGATGCCCAGGTATCTCCTCGCTCTCTTGCAGCCCTTTGAGCTCCGCTGGGGGAAACAATTTCTCCCTGGGTGCAAGGGACAAATCTGACATACAAAATGTAAAAAGAAGAGAGAGACTTACCCATGAATTCGATTCCTAAATGGTGAGCTACACCCAGGGGAGCGTGGAAAGGAAAGAGAAAAAGAAAGAGAAGGGGAAACATGAGCAAAACATCACAAACTGATTTTAAAAACACAGTCCCTTCAAGTGTGTGTGTTTTTTCCTCTCTCTCTCTGTATATTATCATAATAGAACATAAATTACTTAATAACTAATGACTGCCTTGCCCCACTTAGTCCAACAGGTTTATGATGACCACGGCCTTGTGAGCCCAAACCCAAGTCCAGCTCAGCAATTCACAGCCAACTATACAATGCTTTATGCAACAACTATCTAAACATGAAAATTGAAGGCAGGTGAAAATGGTTCGTCCGATGTATTTGAGCCGTTCATCTCGCCAAGATTGCAAAACCCACAGTTCTTCTTGAAATGTCCTCAATGAATCCAGGCTGGAAAACTTCGGTTGCAGAAAATTCTGCATATTCCAGTTACAAGAAAGCACAGACACTCAAAATCAGAGGTCATGTGTTATCAAAGTGTCAGTCATATAGTGGACACGCCCTCTCTCCCTCTCCCCTAATCCCCCCCCTCTTTCTAATATCTCTACTTATCCCACTCTTCACGATCATATTCTGCAATGTCCAGCAGACATGGTTGGTCAATCCACACTCACTGAATGGAAACCTGCCTGGCACAAACACAGATCCACCCTAAGATCAAATACAGGAAATAGCATCAGGGCAGACGAGATGGACCAGGAGGTCTTTTTCTGCCCTCAATCTTCTATGTTTCTATGTTTCTGTGAATGAGGAAGGGAGGGAGGGAGGAAAGAAGGAAGAAAGGAAAGAAAGAGAAGGAAAGAAGAGAAAGAAGGAATGAGGAAGGAAGGGAGGAAGGATAGAAAGAAAGAGAAGGAAGGAAGGAAGGAAGAGAAAGAAGGACAGAAGGAAGAATCCACACTCACTGAACTTAAACATGCCTGGGATAAACACAGATCCACCCTAAGATGAAATACTGTACAGGAAATAGTATCAGGGCAGACCAGATGGACCAGGAGGTCTTTCTCTGCCCTCAATCTTCTATGTTTCTATGTTCCCATGCGCAAAAGTTGCCACAGCTCTCAGGTGGCGATCTGATCCTAGTGGTGGATCCAGAGTGAAGTATGGAATATTTTTAACCCAACGGAGCTCGGACATTGTCCGTTGTCTCAAAAGTTCTGCAGGGGGAAATTAATTGGAAACGCTTACGGTCTTTTCCTCAACGCTGAGAAGCAACCAAGGTCTAACGTCCAGTTTCTCCAGATGCCTCAGCCTCAAACTTTGTGACTCAGTTTAGGCTGAGCGGTTGTCAAGCTCCACAACTTCAACAGTGCCATTTGAAAAGACATTTAAAAGCCGCAACGCATGTGCGCTGAATGGACAACAATATAATTAAGAGCTTATCCGAAACCAAGGTTTCATTGAGACTGAAGTACAGGGTGAAACCGTATTGATTGTGTTGCGCAATCAGGACACACAATGCTGGGCTTTCCTGGACAATTAAAACCCAGGCAGAAAAGGCTTCAGGATTGTTAGTAAAGAACCAAAGTTTTCATTACGTTCCCAACTTGTTTGATCAAGCTGTGCAGGAGATTTCAAGGGAGGCCAACAGGAGATTTCTCAACCCTTCTGAGAACCATGGAAGCAACTTTAGGGATTCTGCCTGAAGGAAAACCTGGGACAGAAGGGAATAACGTTCTGGTTTTACTGTCCTGATAACATTTAAAGCTGTGACTTGTTGGAGCATTTGTTCCCGAGAGGTATATTTAATTTTCACAGCTCCCTCTGGAAGCTGCTTCACAAAGCGACATGACCTGCTTGTCACAAAGGGATGGAAAGGGGGCTTCGCGTTCTTCAATTTCCTTCCGACTCCTTCTCAGGCCAAGGAAACATGCAGGATGCTGCGTTCGTTTGTTTGTTTGTTTGTTTCTTTGTTTGTTTGTTTCTTTGTTTGTTTATTATTTATTATTTATTATTTATTATTTATTATTTATTATTTATTATTTATTATTTATTATTTATTATTTATTATTTATTATTTATTATTTATTATTTATTATTTATTATTTATTATTTATTATTTATTATTTATTATTTATTATTTATTTAATATGTATTTATTATTATTTATTATTTATTATTTATTATTTATTATTTATTATTTATTATTTATTATTTATTATTTATTATTTATTATTTATTTAATATGTATTTATTATTATTTATTATTTATTATTTATTATTTATTATTTATTATTTATTATTTATTATTTATTATTTATTATTTATTATTTATTATTTATTATTTAATATGTATTTATTATTATTTATTATTTATTATTTATTATTTATTATTTATTATTTATTATTTAATATGTATGTATGTATGTATGTATGTATGTATGTATGTATGTATGTATGTATGTATGTATGCCACCCCTCTCTGTAGACTCAGGGCGGCTCACAACAATAATAACACAATATATAACAAATCTAACAATTAAAAGTCACTAAAAACCCCTTATTAAAAAGCAAAACATACACACAACCATACCATGCATCAACTGTATAGGCCCGGGGGAAGTGTCTCAATTCCCCCATGCCTGGCAGCAGAGGTGGGTTTTAAGAAGTTTACGAAAGACAAGGAGGGTGGGGGCAATTCTAATCTCTGGGAGGAGTTGGTTCCAGAGGGCCAGGGCCACCACAGAGAAGGCTCTTCTCCTGGGTCCTGCCAGACGACATTGTTTAGTCGATGGGACCCAGAGAAGGCCAACTCTGTGGGACCTAACCAGTCGCTGGGATTCGTGCAGCAGAAGGCGGTCCCTGAGATATTCTGCCCCAATGCAGAGACAAATCTGATTTTATTGTTTCCTTAAATCAACCACCCCCACATTATTGCCACAATACAAGTGTTGTTTTGCCTTAGGCCCCAACTCCCCTTCACTCTCCTGCGATGCCAGCACTCATCCGTCTCTTGGTCCCCAACATCTGTGATCAGCTGTGCCGAACGTGGACCACTCAGTCACAACGGAAACGGGACCTGGCCTCTTAGCGCATGTATTGGGATCAGTGCAGTGCAATTGGTTCAGGGACCAGAACCAAGGGACAAGTTATCTAATGCAGTGTTTCCCAACCTTGGCAACTGGAAGATACTTGGACTTCAACTCCCAGAATTCCCCAGACAGCATTCGCTAGGCATTCGCTGGCTGGGGAATCCTGGGAGTCGAAGTCCAAACATCTTCCAGTTGCCAAGGTTGGGAAACACTGATCTAATGACGTAAGGCTGCCAGATCTGGGTGGAAAACGTCCAGATGTTGAAGAGATGGTAGCAAAAGCCACTTTTGGATCACTTTGCTGCCATTTAATGGCTTTTCGGGCTTCCCGTCCAGGTCTAATAGCCCTGTTCTCAACACCAAATTATTTCCATTTTTACAATGTAGAAATTGTTCCCATAAATATCTCTCTGAACTGACTGGGTGAATGGGTTTAAGAGGCAGATGCAATTTAATTTAAAGGGGGCTTCACTTTGCTTTCCTTAAAAAAAACCCAGCCCCCCCCCCCCTACTGTGTAACAGTTTTACTTTCTAAGGAATAACAACTGTGGCTTCCAATAGAAGGGGGTGCGCATAGCTCAGGGTTGACGTGAAGGGTCCCTGCTGCTTTCGGAGCTTTATTATTATTTATTTATTTATTGGATTTGTATGCCACCCCTCTCTGTAGACTCAGGGCAGCTAACAACAGTAACAAAAAACAGCATGTAAATCCAATACTAAAACAACTAAAAACCCTTGTTGTAAAACCAAACATCCATCCATACAAACATACCATGCATGAATTGTAGAGGCCTAGGGGGAAAGAATATCTCAGTTCCTGACGGCAGAGGTGGGTTTTAAGGAGCTTACAAAAGGCAAGGAGAGTGGGGGCAATTCTAATCTCCGGGGGGAGCTGGTTCCAGAGGGCCGGGGCCGCCACAGAGAAGGCTCTTCCCCTGGGCCTCACCAAACGACATTGTTTTGTTGACGGGACCCGGAGGAGGCCCACTCTGTGGGACCTAACCGGTGGCTGGGATTTGTGCGGCAGAAGCTTGGTTGCTCTCCCAGTTTCAACTGCATATAAGCAAACTCCAGCATCGCCCAGTAGAGAGCTGCATTGACCCTGGACTTCATGAAGCCCACTGGACCAACAACAGCAGATGGCATGGCTCCCCAGATCAACCCAGACTGTGGAAACCTTACAATGGACTTCAAGCCTCTTACAGTGGGTGCCTGTCCATTCTTCCTCCCTACTTCGGGTCCTTGGTTTCCAAATGAGATGCTAAAGTTTCCACAGTCTGTGTTGATTTGGGGAGCCAGGTCATCTGCTGGCGTTGGTCCACTCCACTTCATTGAGTCCAGGGTCAACGCAGTCGTCTACCGGGAGATTTTGGAGTGCCCCATGCTTCCACCCACATACGGGCTGTATATAAACCTGTTTCACCTGTAAATAAACAGGGGAGCAGACTCCACACTCCCTCGCACTGATGCTGTTGCCTCATTAGGTAATGAAATATCTTCCAGCCCAAGACCCCAAGCTCAAAGCACCCAAATACAGACGGTCTCTTTCTATCTGAGCCTTTAGGAGACGAATGAGACGGAATCCCAATATCTATTCTTAGTAACAAATGAGCAAGACGAGGTTTTGGAAGAAGAGGTTTTGCCAAATAGTATTTGTAGCTACATGTTGAAATGCATAACCGACACACAAGGGGCATCTTAGAAACCCTCAAACAGAGTCTTTGCAGAACAGATCAAAAGAAGAACTCTCTGCCTACCTAGCCAGGCTTTGCAGTTAATTCTCTGCCTTACAAGGCAAAGGTTACAGGTTCAAGTCCCAGTGAGGGTATGGCTAGCTGATGAGGCCAAAATAAGGCCGAAATATCCTAGTCTCCCTTAATTTTCAAATTCAGAAAAAAAAAGTGATAGATATATACTGAATATTCAGGTTGAGAGGAAATATTTGATTCCACGTGTTTCTTTATCTGCATGCAGAAAGAAAGAGAGAGAGGGGGAGGGAGGGAGAAAAAGAGAGCGAGAGAGAGAAAGAGAGAGAGGGGGAGGGAGGGAAAGAGAGAGAGAAAAAGAGACAGAGGGAGGGAGAGAGGGAATGTCTGTTTTGACTTAGCTGTTACTTCTCAGTGGAAACGGAACTAGTAAAATAGCTAAAACTGAAACAAAGGACGGAGGGACTTGAGACCTTTTCAAAACCCTCTTTTTTTAATGCAACCAGCGTGTGCTTAAAGAGATTAACGTAAGTAGAGAGAAAGTCAAAAGCCTGAGAAAATCCATCAGAAAGGCTTTAAAGGAAACGCCACCCATTGTATCTTTGGGTTTGACGCTTCACCATTCCAACCATCAGACAATACAAAACAACAATTTCACCCATGTTTGGCTTGCACGCCAATGGCAATTATCCCACTGCCATGAAAACAACATTTATTGCTGCATAATCTGCTCATTAGCCTTTTTTAAAGAGGGAAACAAACAAAAATCACTTTTATTCCTTTTATTCCTTATTCAACTGTGCTAGGAGAAAGCCTCCTTCTTTCTTATGCTGCAGAATGGGCTGCGTGCAACATGTTTAACCTTGCAATGAATTAGCCCAATCTGGAGAGAGATGACTACAACGCACACCGGACCTTGAATTAGTCACACAGGGTGGGCCGCAGTGACCCCCACCATGCAAGTATGAATCACTGTTGTTGGTGTATAATAATAATAATAATAGGCGGGAGTGGGCAGCAGGCAGGATGGGGTGGAGTGCAGTTCCAATGGCAGAAATGAAGGTGTGTGCACAGCTCCAGCTGATTGGCGGCTGTCACTTCCTGGAGTACTGGTCTCGGCTCGGTTCTCCTTTTTTCCCCTTCTGCTGCATCTGGGCTCCTTGCTTTTCTCCTCTTTCCTCCTTCCTGGCCTCGGACAAGCTTCCCTCTCTCCTGCCCGGCTCCCCCCCAGCCTCACACGGCCCCCTCCCGCTTGAGTTGCAAGCAGAAGACATGGTTGGAAGCGGCGCTGGCAGTACTGATGCTTATAGCAGCACCTGTTCGCCTCACTACCCAACCTGAATAAGGTTAAATAAGGTTAAATAAGGTCCAGGAGAGAAGTGCTTTTAATAGGAAAGTGAACCCAAGAACAAGGTGAGTTGGGGGAAAGATTAAAAGCTACGTGAGAAAATATTATTTGACGGAAAGAGTCGTAGATGCTTGGAACAAACTTCCAGCAGACATGGTTGGTCAATGAATTGAAACATGCCTGGGATAAACATGTATCCATCCTAAGATAAAATACAGAAAATAGTATAAGGGCAGACTGGATGGACCAGGAGGTCTTTTTCTGCCGTCAGACTTCTGTGTTTCTATAACAGAAAATCGTGGTCACCAACAGAAACTCTGTTCACGAATTGCCTCCGTGTGGATATGGCCTCTTTAGTTCTCTTCTTCTTCTCCATTTTCCTCACTGTAAATGCACTTTGATCTGTTTCTCTACCAGCAGGCAAATCCAAATAAAAGGTGTTCATCTAAGCACATTGTTCCTAATATACGTGTTCTTACATAGGCGTGTTGCAATCCCATATATGAATTTTGTGTGCATTTTTCTCCAACGTGTTTATCAAATACAGTTAATATGTGTTTATATTTTGCTCCTGGGCATCAGACTGCAAAACTCTGAGAATCCCGAACTTGTTTCGCTCTGCATTAATACGAGAGGCATGAGATCTGTCACCTTGGGTTTCCTTAATTCGTTCTCTTTCTAGGGATTTCAGGAATGGCAACCTACTTAGGAAACCTCCGTGGATTTGCAAGACAAGCTGAGATCGCTCAAAAGGAACAGGGTCAAAATTCCTGCAGCAGCCAAGGGAACCTCAAGAGCGGAAAACGTGTGTTACTGTTGCTGTGAAAGTACATTGATTGGTGCAAAGGAAAAGAGGCGGGTGTTACACACGTTTAAAACTCTAATTCGGCCACTCAAGGCAGTTGGACTGCAGCTTCTAGAATTTTTCATCTAGGGTACAATTCAAAAACCAATTATGTGTTTGTTTGTTTGTTTGTTTGTTTGTTTATTTATTTATTTTGTCCAATACACAAGGAGGGTTTTAGTGGGCATATATCTATATACACATAGTAAAATACATGATGAAGGTTATAGAGGAGATACTCATAGTAAAATATATCTAAGAAAGAATAGAAAAGAAGATATAGGAATAGAACATATCAATGAAAGAATAGAAGAAGAGATATAGGAATAGAAGAAAGGTAGAGGAGATATAGGAGAGCAATAGGACAGGGGACGGAAGGCACTGTAGTACACTTGTACTCGCCCCTTACTGACCTCTTAGGAATCTGGATAGGTCAACCGTGGGTAATCTAAGGGTAAAGTGTTGGGGGTTTGGGGATGACACTATGGAGTACTGTAATGAGTTCCACGCTTCGAGAACTCGGTTACTGAAGTCATATTTTTTACAGTCAAGTTTGGAGCGGTTAATATTAAGTTTAAATCTGTTGTGTGCTCTTGTGTTGTTGTGGTTGAAGCTGAAGTAGTCGCCGACAGGCAGGACGCTGCAGCATATGATCTTGTGGGCAATACTTAGATCTTGTTTAAGGCGTCTTAGTTCTAGGCTTTCTAGGCCCAGGATTGAAAGTCTAGTCTCATAGGGAATTCTGTTTCAAGTGGAGGAGTGAAGGGCTCTTCTGGTGAAGTATCTTTGGACATTTTCAAGGGTGTTGATGTCTGAGATGCGATATGGGTTCCAACCAGATGAGCTGTATTCGAGGATGGGTCTGGTGAAAGTTTTGTAAGCTCTGGTCAGTAGTGTGAGATTGCCAGAGCAGAAGCTACGTAGGATTAGGTTCACAACTCTTGAAGCCTTCTTGGCTATATTGTTGCAATGGGCTTTGGCACTTAAATCTTTTGTTATTGGTATACCAAGGTCTTTAACCGAGTGGGGATTATCTGTGATAATTTGATTATTCAGTTCGTATTTGGAGTTCAGATTCTTCTTCCCAATGTGTAGGACAGAGCATTTGCTAGTTGAGATTTGGAGTTGCCATGTGTTAGACCATGCAGAAACAGCCTCCAGGTCTTTTTGTAGAGTAGTTGTGTTATCGGTGGTGTTGAAGAGTTTTACATCGTCTGGACCTAAACCAGTGTTTCCCAACCTTGGCCACTTGAAGATATTTGGACTTCAACTCCCAGAATTCCCCAGCCAGCGAATGCTGCTTCCCGATAGTTGACAAATTGAGTGTAAAGTTGAGGGTTTTATAAAAACACCAAACGTAGGGTATTTTCAGCCTGCTTTTACCAAAAGGAAAAAAAAAGGCAGGATGGAGCCTCTGTTAAATCATCCTCATTAGAAAGAGCCTGTTTCAAAAAGTAGAGTTGGTGTTTCGTCAGTGACAACAATTAGGGACAAAGAGGAGGGTGTTGCTACGGCAACGTCCCATGCATTCTATTATTGTTTTGTCTTGTTTGTTTTATAGGGACGTTGTTACGACTGTGAGGCTGGATTGGTCCACGGTGACAATGTCACCACCAGTTTAGCCACTGGACCCACCCACCCTGGCCTGGAAGACAAGGCGTTTGTGGGTTCCAGAACCACGTCTCATTCGTTGTGACTTCAGCGCCTTCAGTTACATTGTCGGGTTGACCAGATCAATTCCCAGGAGCGACGCTGAAGAACGTGACGGATACATTCAATAAATATGGGACTGTTGGGGTTGGGCAGTGTGAACGGTGGGGGCCTCTGCTTGAGACCCAATAAGGGTTCCTTCGTGTCTTCTGGTTTTTTAATATTGGATTTGTAGATTGTACTGCTTGTTGGAAGCTGCTCCGAGTCCTTGCGGAGGGGCGGCATACAAATCTAATAATAAATAAATAAGATCTCCACTTTGGAAGAACTAACACAACAGAAGATCCACAAGAAACCAGACACATTTTTACTGGGCATTTCTGATGGGAAATTATGGGGGAAATACAGTTACATTATACAACACATCTTCACAGCAGGAAGAGCAGTAATGGCACAATCCTGGAAACAGAGCGAAATATACCAATCCAATAAAGGACCTCACACTTAAGGAACTGATTTTGACAAAGGGAGGGTGGGGGAGGCTAAAAGGTTTGGTCCACCCACGTGAGGGAGTCTCAGGAAGCCACAGAACAAATTTTAGTTTATTTATTTAATCATTTGTCCAATACACAAATACATAGGAAGAAAAATAGACATGTGATAATATAAAAGAGGGTGAAAGTGGACTTAGAGGAGAGGATATATGAAAGGAAGAGAATATAGATGATAAGTGAAAGAAAGGAAAGACAATTGGACAGGGGACGAAAGGCACACCAGTGCACTTATGTACGCCCCTTACTGGCCTCTTAGGAACCTGGAGAGGTCAATCGTGGAGAGTCTAAGGGAGATGTGTTGGGGGTTAGGGGTTGACACAATTGAGTCTGGTAATGAGTTCCATGCTTCGATGACTTGGTTGTTGAAATCATATTTTTTACAGTCAAGTTTGGAGAGGTTCGTATTAAGTTTGAATCTGCTGTGTGCTCTTGTGTTGTTGCAGTTGAAGCTGAAGTAGTAATTGACTGGTAGGACGTTGCAGCATATGATCTTGTGGGCAATACTCAAATCGTGTTTTAGGCGCCGTAGTTCTAGGCTTTCTAGGCCCAGGATTGTTAGTCTATTTTCATAGGGCATTCCGTTTCAAGTGGAGGAGTGAAGGGCTCTTCTGGTGAAATATCTTTGGATGTTTTCAAGGGTGTTGATGTCTGAGATGTGGTATGGGTTCCAGACAGATGAGCAGTAGTCTAGGATGGGTCTGGCAAATGTTGGAAGGACACGAATGGGCGTCAATCTTCTATTCTCTTCTATTGGTATCCAATAAAGCAGTGTTTCCCAACCTTGGCTACTTGAATATATCTGGACTTCAACTCCCAGAATTCCCCAGCCAGCGAATGCTGGCTGGGGAATTCTGGGAATTGAAGTCCAGATATCTTCAAGTTGCCAAGGTTGGGAAACACTGCAATAAAAGACCTCACACTAAGGAACTGATTTTGACACCCACATTAGGGAGTCTCAGGAAGCCACAGAATAAACGTTGGAAGGCCACGCATCAATTCTCAACTCAGTCTGTCTGCAAACTCCACCTCACTCGAAGCCTGGGTTGCTAGCTGAGAAGGTTCAGTTCTACGAGACCCGCAACCCTCTCATTTTATTCATTAAAAAATTGGCTGGATGTGGATTCCCAGGAAACAGGGCCTCCATTACCAGATTCCACCCCATCGTTGTGGCATATTGTTCTAGCAAATACATAATTTCAAGCACAACAGCTAAGCAATTAACATTGTTGGCAGTGGTGTCTTTGTGATTTGTAGCCCTGTAATAATGTGGAAATTAAAAAGGAGAAACCGAGCTTGCAAAGTGAACGGCGCTTAAGCTCGCGAAGGCATCCGGGCAAGCATTCAGTTCAAGCCAAGATTGACAGGAGTCTCATTTAGATGATGGATGGGTTCTTCCCGCCAACACAGGGAAAGCTCTGACCCTGGTTTTGCTTCATTTAGGATCAAATTCTGCACTCCCCACTCGTAGCACTTTCTCGGTCCTCTCCATCAAAGATGTTTTACAGAATAGCAGAGTTGGGAGGGACCTTGGAGGTCTTCTAGTCCAACCCCATTTGAGCAGGTGGACGTTAGGCCCCTACCATTTCACATTAATGCCTGTCCAGTTTCTTCTCAAAAGCCTCCAATGATGGCGCACCCACAACTTCTGAAGGGTGGCACCTCTACTGCATTTGAGGGATTTGACAGAATAACAGAGTTGAAAGGGACCTTGGAGGTCTTCTAGTCCAACCCCCTGCTTGAACAGGAAAGCCCTAGACCAGGGATAGGCAAAGTGGGCTCTTCTATGACATGTGGACTTCAGCTCCCAGAATTCCTCAGCTAGCATGATTGGCTCAGGGATTCTGGGAGTTGAAGTCCACAAGTCAGAGAAGAGCCCACTTTGCCTACCCTAGTCCTAGACCATCTCAGACAGAGATGTCCTATCTCCTCTTAAAACTATTCCAGTGTTCGAGCACCAACAACTTCTGGTGACAAGCTGTTCCCCTCTATTCACTTAACTGGCACGGCTCACTTAACAACCCTATTGTTTAGCAACAGAAATTCTTCCCCCTGTTGTAAGTTCAGGACTATGTGTAAACATTAACCCGTCTTCTCTTGATACATTGGCAAACCTACATTTTGTAAAATTTAACTGTCTCAGTAGTTCAATGTTCTCATCTTCACTTTTTTCTCTTTCACATTAATTCCTCGCAAAGCTCACTTGGTGGAAACACACAATATATTGCCTACCACCCTGGGCCTTTTACAGTATTAACACCCTCTGGGTATCTGGGTGTCAGTTTGCACTTTGTGTTTGTGTGTGTGTGTTTTCGTTGACTCATACTTCATATCACATTACAGGTTTGGGATATTGCAATGCTAAAGCAGGCACGGGGCAGATCGGGTGCCTTTCCTGTGAATTACACAATTTGCAACTATTTATTTATTTGTTTGTTTGTTTGTTTGTTTAGTTAGTTAGTTGGTCCAATGCACAATAATACACAACGAAGGTAATCGAGGACACCTTCGAGGAAATAGAATTAGAGAAAGAGTAGAAGAGAGAATATAGGATAAAATAATCAATGAGAGAATAGAAGAAAGATATAGGGATAGAAGAGAAGATATAGGAGATATAGGAGAGACAATAGCACAGGGGTCGGAATATTGGCTTCTCTGATGTTTTCCCTTGGGTTAGTCCAAACTAGTCCTACCCAATTAGTAACAGAGAGACATTCTTCTTAATTTGGAACTTCAGCTCCTCAAGGTCTCTTTCATTATATCTATGAAACCATGAATACTTTGCTATGTTCCTCTTTGAATTTCGGGGGTGGGATGCTCTCCTGGAGTGTCCTTGGAAGGTCAGATACTGAAGCCGAAGCCGAAGCCCTTTGGCCCTCAAATAAGAAGGGGGTACCCACTGGAAAAGACCCCAAGGCGAAAGGAGGAAAATTAGGCAAAGGAGGTAGTAGGAAATAAATGATGTACTGTATTCCAAAAGTAAAGAGATATGAAGTTAAGAATGACTAATGATTATATTTGGTGATTGAAATAGGTTTATATTATACTGCAATGTATTAAAGATATATGATAAGGCATGTGTGTATGTGTGGAGACATATTTCCCCCCCCAAACATTTCTGAGCCACCGTTCTCCTTCAGAGATGCTACCAGAGCTGCCACAGCTGGAAACTCCAAATAAAACAATGACTCTTGGCTCCATTTGTTGAGGAAAACTTATCAGAGATCATGTGCATTGCAGCATCACAGAGCCAGAACCAAGAGGTGGGAGCCAAAATTCTATTTTGTTCTATTTTCCCCCAAACCCCTAATGGTTCCTCTTTGCTCGGTCCAAGCTCAGCCTGATAGGCGTCTTTTTTTCAGCTGGAGAACCTTGGGGAAGCATTACAAGGCGATACACTTTCTACTTTCAATTCCCCAAGTCTCACCTTCCTCATCCCACTATCCATAGTTCATGGCAGTCTATCACTGCATAATAGCCAAGGATGGCAAGGACAAGGCGACAGCTGACAGACAGGTTAAATTATTGTTATATGAATGGCAGGAGGGATGGGTCTACTCCAGAATCAAACACCCTCTCTCTCTTTCCTTCCTTCCTTCCTTCTTTCCTTCCCTCCTTCCTTCCTTCCTTCCTCCTTCCTTCCTTCCTTCCTTCCTTCCTTCCTTCCTTCCTTCCTTCCTTCCTTATTGTTTACTTATAGTTTATGCAGAAAATTCTTGTAGGCATTAATGTTTCTCCTTGTTGTGATGTATTAAAGAACCAAGCCTACAGATTATAAACGGAGCCTTTTCACACCCAATTCAGAATCTCTCCGTATCCACACCAACTCAATCTTAGTTCTTTCTTGAGCGAGTATAAAACCTGGTAGGTAGTTTTTACCGTGTGCACTTACAAAATCTTTAAACTGTTCCATGGACAATTCATAAAATACAGTGCAGCTTAATAAAAGAATTTTCCGAGAAGTCACAAAATGAAGAGAGTGGCATAAAGGTTCATTGATCTTCATGCCGAAGTCAATGAAGCAGCAAGCGCTTCTCCTTGGTATTGGTACCATCAGCAAAAAAAAAAGGACATTTAATTGAATAAAATTATTTCGATTCTGCTGAAGCGGAGTATCTCCGCAGTGCCAATGTTATAAGGATAATTCTGTAAAATATGCTTGACAATTTAGGGCATAAGGGGTTTAAAAGACTGGGACCAGAGCTGCACAAATCTTGATGAATATTAGACGGCAATGTGAGGTTCAGAAAACTCTTTGCTCTCCTGGTCCTGAAGATGACAAAGAGGAAATAAGAGGTTCACCAGATGGAGAGGAGCATTATGGGGACATATCTCAACGGCTCAAGGCCATTTAATCACCTGTTAACTAGGAAAGAAGGGATAATTACCTGAAGGGACAAAGTATCAAGGCTGAAGGAACCTGTTGTGACTGGCCCATGTCCAGCTTGGCTAGTCACAAATTTCGAGGACCGCGAGACGGAGGTGCCCTGGTATCCTAGGCCAGTGTCCTTGACACCTGATTCTGAGAGGGAGAGTGGTGAGGAGTTAAGAGACTGAAGATCAACCAGAGACTGTAGCACCTCCAGGAATGGTATTGAGTGACTCAGAGGATGGAGATGAATTAGAGGATGATGAGGAAATAGAGGAGGAGGCCCTGTTAGATGCAAGAGTGTGGAGAACTATGTCCAGGCACGAGGGTCTGAGAATGAAAGGAACTTGGCGTTAGCAGCTCTAGGGAACACTGGGCCACGCCTTGTCATTATTTAAGGCAAAATCTCGTCAGAAGTTATTGTGATGGACAGCGTTCCCCATCATGGCCGTGTGTGATCTCCAGAACTGAAAGAGCAATTCTGCTTCATGGCAGCTTTAAAACTATGTACCGTATTTTTCAGAGTAGGGAGAAGAATCTGTTTACCAGGTATTCATCTGGCTAGTGTCCTTAGACTGGTCAGCTTCAACACATTATTTTATCCCCTGGTGAGGGCTTTAAAAAAACCCTTTATTTTGAGAGAGTATCATGAAAGTGCCGCTTCTAGGTTGGTTCAAGCAGGCAGGGTTCCCTTGGGTCCCATGTGTTGGGGGTCCAGGGAAAGGGAGGGTTTTGCCTTCTCCTTCTGCTCAAGATCCCCCTGGACAATTGGGGGGCCACTGTTGGACACAGAATGCTGGACTCAATGGGCTTTAGCCTGATTCAGCAGGACTCTTCTTGGGTTTATATGTTCTTAAAATATATACATTCAACCTCATTTACTGCGATAGGAAAAACATACCCAGAGCCCAGAATGGAAAAAAAGAAAAAAAAAACCCAGAATTTTTATATGTATATATACCAGGGTGATCCAACAGAAAAAAACATATATATGTGTGTGCCTTACAAGGCTGAAGCCCCAGGATCAAATCCCAGTAAGGGTATGGCTAGTTAATGATGCCAGAACAAGGCCGAAATAGCACTATCCTAGTCTCCCTTTAATTTTCAAATATTCAGCAAAAATATGTGATATATATATATGTGTGTGTAGATTGTTCTGAGTTCGGGTTTTGCCCTGTGTAATATTTTGAATGTCTATGAATGTCAAATACACGGGGCAAAGCCCAAACTCAGAACAATTATATATATATAATCTCTCTCTCTCTCTCTCTCTCTCTCTCTCCATATCTATCTACCTACCTACCTACCTATCTACCTATCTACCTATCATCTATCTATCTATCTATCTATCTATCTATCTATCTATCTATCTATCTATCTGTCTGTCTATCTATCTATGGCATATTCGGGTTTCTTTCCGTGTAGGATTTGGAAATTTCTGGCGACGTTTCGACGAGGCCTCACTTGTCATGTTCAGGCTGGTGCTTCTGTCCTTGTTCTAGGGCAAACACATATATATATATATATATATGTCTCCGCCACAGCAAAAGTTTGCTATTGTGTGAAATGAAACCCTGGGATTTCATTTGAGTGGTGTCAATTATCTGCCGCACGCCTGCCCAGGCCATTCCCCGAAGCCAAAAGCCATGCTATGTACGACAAGCAAAGCTCTTGAGAAGGTTTCTGCCTCTGCGCCAGATCATAATTTATAGGAAATCGATCCAACACTCTTTTAAACCCCATCGTTGAGTTAATCACAGTAATCTTGGCGCCCCTAATAATTTTGAGCCAAAGAAAACATTTCAATAATTATTTCCGTACTTAGGAAAATGGGGCCATCAATTAGCTCTCTCAGCAGACCACGCAGACAGTGGCATAAAGGGCTATCGGGGGGGGGGGGAGGAATAACATAAATACCACGTGTCACGTGCCTAAACAGGCTTCCTCCTGCCTCTCGGGAGCAAGTCCTTCCGTAGCCACATTTCAGCTCTGGAATAATTGCCCTGCCCTCTTCTGTGGGTTTTCCTTCATAATAATAATAACAACAGAGTTGGAAAGGACCTTGGAGGTCATCTAGTCCAACCCCCTGATTGGGCAGGAGACCCTTCACCAATTCAGACAGATAGTTATCCAACATCTTAAAAACTTCCAGTGTTGGGGCATTCACAACTTCTAGTGGCAAGCTGTTCCAATGATCAACCGTTCTGGCTGTCAGGAAATTTCTCCTTGGTTTTAAGTTGCTTCTCTCCTTGTTTAGTTTCCACCCATTGTTTATTGTTCTACCCTCAGGTGCTTTGGAGAATAGCCTGACTCCTTCTTCTTTGTGGCAACCCCTGAGATACTGGAAGGCTGCTCTCATGTCTCCCCTGGTCCTTGTTAGAAACCTAGAAGATTGAGGGCAGAAAAAGACCTCCTGGTCCATCTGGTCTGCCCTTGTACTATTTCCTGTATTTTATCTTAGGATGGATCTATGTTTATCCCAGGCATGTTTACATTCAGTTACTGTGGATTTACCAACCACGTCTGCTGGAAGTTTGTTCCAAGCATCCACTAATATATGCCATATGTCCACATTTGGCATATATTCATAGAATTAAATAGCATATTTTGGATGTCCAGTCACATGATCTTCAAGCCACTCCCACCTGGTCACATAGCCAGCAAGCCACACCCACAAAATAAGCCACGCCCACAGCATATTAGTAAAATTTTTTTGCAGCCCTTCACTGATCCACAATCACCAATCCTCTGCGGACTGGACTGGCTCCTGATTGGTCTCTGGGCGCAATTCCAGGTGTGGGTCATCCCCTATAAAACCCTCCATGGTTCAGGGCCAGACTATCTTTGAGACCCCCCTTCTACCACATAGCTCCCAGTGACCGATAAGGGCCGAGAGGGTCAGCCTTCTCTGGGTCCTGTCAGCTAAACAATGTCAGCTGGTGGGTCCATGGGATGGGGCCTTCTCTGTGGTGGCTCCGACTATTTGGAGCCAACTACCTCCCGAGACCTGGGCTGCCTCCACTCTGCTGGCCTTCTGAAAAGCCGTCAAGACTGGCAGGTCACGGGTCATTCATCAGATCTGACCAGGAAAGATAGGCACAGTTTTAAAAAATCTGTTTTGGCTTTTTAATTGTTTAAAACAACTAAATTAAATTAATTAAATTGTTCTGTACTGTTTTTAGGGGTTTTTATATTTTATTTTATGTGTATTTGACTGTGAGGCGCCCAGAGTCCTCTGGGAGTAGGGGGCCATATAAGTCCAAATAAATGAATAAATAAGACTCCACCTTGCTTCTCTTTCGGTTTGCAAATGAAAATGTTCTGTAATCCTTTGACGCTTTTATACATGCACAGTGTGGTGTGTCCCCCAATGTTGCATTTCTTGGGGAGGGGAGAGGAGGAGGAGGAGGATGGCAAAAAAGAAATTATTTAATAACACTGATCAACACAAAAAAAATCACCAGCAAAAGTAATATGTCTGTTTTATGGAGTTTGATCTGCTGATTCCAAAAATATGCTCAGTTTTGCTCCATCACATAAAGTGTCTGATATAGAAGCATTTTTGCTATCATGCTATTTCTGATAGGTAGATTACTGTTTTCTTTAATGTCGCCAGTATATTTCCTAGACCTCATAATAATGACGCTGCTCCATGGAAACTACAGACGTTTTTGAAATCAGAACAAAAAAAAATGATTCAGAAAAGTACGAGACCAACTGCGATGATTACAAAAAAGATTTTTGTAGACCTGTGTAGTAAACAAACAAACAAACAAACAAACAGAGGAGGAGGAGGAGGAGGAGGATGGGAAGCAGATTTCATAATCAATTTTTTAAACAATGAGGGGGAGGAAACCCAGAGAAATATGCGTTTCCTTTCGCTTGCGAGATGGTGCCAGCAACAATTCTTTGCAAACATGGAATTTATTAGAATGTGAAGCTGCAAATGAAAATAACGGCGCATAATTTCTCCTGTCCGTTTTCTCGGCCAACTTGGAACGATTTGCCATCGGTTGCCCTAGCAACGTTTATATAAATAACGTCTTCTCCGTAGAGGGAAGTTTCACTCTTTTTTTTCCTTTTTGGTGGCCATGCGTTCCGCGAGGGAGTTGTGCCGGGTGTCGGCGTGTGGGTTCAGAGTCCTGGGATTGAATTCTTCCTAGCTGGGATGAGACCATCCCACCAATGGAATTAACTTACTAAAATGTGCATTTAATGAGCCAACTGTGACCAGGAGAATATTTAATCGGCTGATGGGAACTCTCACGATTGCCGTTATCCATGTTAGGGTAACATTGAGAGTGGACTAGGGCAGGCAAAGTTGGCTCTTCTATGACATGTGGACTTCAACTCCCAGAATTCCCGAGCTAGCATGATTGGCTCAGGGATTCTGGGAGTTGAAGTCCACAAGTCAGAGAAGAGCCAACTTTGCCTACCTTTCGACTAAGGTAATACATATGGTTCAAAGACTTCCCTTTGAAATAATAATAATTAATAATAATTTATTAGATCTAATAAATTATTATTAATAATTTATAATATAAATTAATAGTATAATATTCAGTTTCCAAAACTGAAATAACCATATATTTCGGAGTATATAACACATCTTAGTCTTTTAGGGTAGAAGAAAAAAAATCTCCCTCCGCCTACAAGCATTCATTGGTATTCATCTGGCTGGCGTCTGGTCAGCGGGTGAGAGAGTTGAGGGCTGTGGGGAATTTCCCCAACGAGGGGAAATACTGCATTTTCGGAGTATCACACACACCTTTTTCCTCCCTAAAAGAGGCTGATAATTTGGGTGCGTCTCATACTCAGAATGTGGACTTTTTTTTGTTTTCCCCAACCCTAACTAGCTGCTAATGACCTTCCCAGTTCTTACCTTCCAGGCTCTTTCATTGTTACTCTCTGCAAAGAATGTTTTCCAAGCCCTAAGTCTTTGCAGGTTTTTTTTTCATTACTCTAACTTGCTCTGAGTAAGTTTCTTTCCAGCCCTAACTAGGTACTAACAATGTTCCCAGCTTTTACCGGCTTGCAAGCTCTTTCATTCTTTCTCTCTGCAAATAAAGTTTTTTTGAAGCCCTAACCGGGAGATGAAATAATGTGCTGAAGCTGACCAGACTAAGGACACTAGCCAGAGGAATACTTGGTAAGCAGATCCTTTTCCCTATTTTCCTCCCCAAAAACTAAGGTGCGTCTTATACTCTGGTGCATCCTATACTCTGAAAAATGCGTTGCTTAATTTTTAATATATCTGTGCAATAAATTTAGATTGTTCTCTTAATAAAAACATCCATCTCCTTTCCCAACTTCTCTCTTCAGGAGACGCTTTTTGAACAGCGTCTGAGATCATTGGCTTAAGATCGACTGCACTGAAATGCGAGATTTTTATTTTTAGATACAAAAATGTGTCATATTTTTCTCTGCTTGAAATGAATGAAGATATCTGAGGTCCCCGGCTTTCCAAACTTAGCACTTTTACAGCGCAAGGGATTAATCCGTGCAATAAAAGTATGGGTAGGTGTTAGAACTAGAACTGGGAATACGAATCTTTAGACTTGGGTTTAGGCATTAAATTCTGTAATTTAAACACCTCTCCTCTGCCCCTCAGCAGGGATGGGAGGATTCCACTTGTTGTGAATGTATTGTGAGCTGTTAAACATATTGCGCAAGATTGTCCATGATGTGTGTTCTCTGGCTCCACAGAAGATCTCCTGGACATCTGAATCAGACATCTAATTGGGAGGTCACTGTCCTGCCTTCTTCTCACAGTCACTCACGCCCCTTATCACCTCGAGGTTGGACTACTGCAATGCTCTCTACGTGGGGCTACCTTTGAAGAACGTCTGGAGACTACAGGTAGCGCAAAATGCAGCCACGCGAGCCGTCAGGGGCCTCCCAAGGTATGCCCATGTCTCTCCAGCACTCCATGAGACGAACTGGCTACTGATTGGTCTCTGAACGCCATTCAAAGTGTTGGTTATGACCGATAAAGCCCTATTGCCCCCAATAGCCGAGTCCTCGTTTTATCAAACTCGGAAGGACGGAAGGCGGAGTCAACCCTGAGTCGGTCAGGATCGAACTGCTGGCAGTGGGCAGAGTCAGCCTGCAACGCTGCATTGCAACCACTGCGCCAACACAGCTCATGGAAGCCAAGATATGCGCACACGTTTCGCACGTTCCAATAAACCCCCAAGTCCTCCTCCTCCTCCTTTGCTTCTGCCAGGGTTCTTTCAATGTTGCTCTGCTCCGAAAGAGCTGAATTTAGCTTGACATTTCATTGGAGCCAAAAAACCCCAGTGGCAACTGTCTTCCTGGGCTGCCTTCAACTTTCTTTCCCCTATGCGAAGTTTCCTTCCTCTCATTCACCGTCTGAACAGGAGAGCACACAACCAAGACCACACCAAGGCTCCACATTCAGACACAATTAAGCTAAACAAAACACACACACACACAAAATCCCATCGCCTGTTTATTGCTTGCTAAGGATTCAGATAATCTGCAAGATTTATCCAGGTCTGTACACATGGGGAAAAAACATCCTGTCAATCATAGGTGACAGCAAGGAGCTAGAGGGTTCTTGATCACTTTGCTGCCATTTAGCAAAGTCCGAATCTATCAAGATATCACGAAAGGTGGATTGTCTGTGCACAGGGAGTAGAACAAGAAGCAATGGGTGGAAACTAAACAAAGAGAGAAGCAACTTAGAACTAAGGAGACAGTTAGAACAATTAACCAGGGGAACAGCTGGCCTCCAGAAGTTGTGAATGCTCCAACAGTGGGAGTTTTAAAGAAAATGTTGGATAATCATCTGTCTGAAGTAGTGTAGGTTTCCTGCCTAAGCAGGGGGTTGGACTAGAGGACCTCCAAGTTCCCTTGCAAGTCAACATTTGATGTCTCCCTTCCATAGTTAAAGAGGATTAATCTGTGTTTTGTTCATGAGATAAATATTGTTGTGCTGTTTCATTAACTTCTCTCTCCCCTTCTCCCTCCCTCTCTCTCACACTCTCTCTCTTTCATCTGTCTATCTGTCATCTATCTATCTATCTATCTATCTATCTATCTATCATCTATCTATCTATCTATCTATCATCTATCTATGTATCTATATCTATCTACCTACCTACCTACCTACCTACATCTATCTATCTATCTATCTATCTATCTATCTATCTATCTATCTATCTATCTATCTATCTACTATCTATCTATCTATCTATCTATCTATCTATCTATCTATCTATCTATCTACCTACCATCTACCTACCTACCTACCTATCATCCATCTATCTATATCTATCTATCCATCCATCCATCTATATCTATCTATCTATCTATCTATCTATCTATCTATCTATCTATCTATCTATCTATCTATCATCTATCTATCTATCTATCTATCTATTTCTATCTATCTATCTATCTATCTATCTATCATCTATCTATCTATCCATCCATCCATCCACCCACCCACCATCCATCCATCCATCCATCTATCTATCTATCTATCTATCTATCTATCACCTATCTATGTATCTATGTATCTATCTACCTATCTACCTACCTACCTATCTACATCTATCATCTATCTATCTATCTATCTATCTATCTATCTATCTATCTATCTATCTATCTATCTATCTATCTATCTCTATCTATCTATCTATCTATCTATCTATCTATCTATCTATCTATCTATCTATCTACCATCTACCTACCTACCTACCTATCATCCATCTATCTATATCTATCTATCTATCTATCTATCTATCTATCTATCTATCTATCTATCTATCTATCTACCTATCCATCCATATCTATCTATCTATCTATCTATCTATCTATCTATCTATCTACCTACTTACCTACCTACCTACCTACCTACCTATCCTATCATTAGCTATCATCCATCCATCCACATATGCTTTTAGTAAGTTCAATACATGGAGATATGAAGAGTGAAGCAAAACAGAAACCATAAACAATTGTGTGTGTGTGTGTGTGTGTGTGTGTTTGTTTGTTTGTGTGTAACTACACAATATCCTGTAGATACCTTAGAGGAGTATTTGTTCCCATGATCATTGCTCCTTAGAGTGACATATGCCATCCATCATTCATCACTTTTATTTGGAAGCAAACATAAAATCTGGTGGCAACACGGAACCTCTCCTTCACATGGTCTTACATGGCTGTTTCTATTGGGCCATTAAATATATGTATGTACTGTGTCTTTTCTAGTTATCCTATGATCCAGGCAGTAAGATAAATGTTGTGCTACACAACATTCTTATTGTGAATGATTTTGGCAACGTTTGCACAGCAACTATGGATATATCAACAAACAACTGATTACTGGATTCTATGAATAGTTATTTGGGCTTTCCCCCTTAATTTCCACTTATTTGATATTCATTACATGATCTTTCATTTTAGGGCTTGCTTTGAATTTCTGATCCCACTTAAATACACCTTCCTTCCTTCCTTCCTTCCTTCCTTCCTTCCCTCCCTCCCTCCCTCCCTCCTTCTCCCTTCACCCAATATCCGTTTCCTTCCTTCTTTCCTTCCTTCCTTCCTTCCTTCCATCCTCTCTCCCTCCTTCCCTCCCTTCCTCTAAAAGGCTACTAAGGGGAAGAGGGGAATTGTGGTTGTGTGGAAGGTTCTCATTAAGAACCTTTTGCAGGAGTGGAGATCTCCCATCATCATAATCTCACTGTTGTGAGGATAAGAAGATTTGACAGTAATGTGCTACCAAATGTGTTTTTGATGTTAGTTTTACTCATTTAGAATTGTTAAGCAGCACTTTACACCCATCAAAAGTTCATTGTACTATTTAAATGACCCAGTTGAAACACCTGAGATTTTCTATGCATGGCATAGTCTGTGTGTACACACACGCACATACACACACACTATTCTATTCAAAAATATTATATATTTAAGTGGAGAGATGACATAATATGAGGATTGTCAAGTTGGCATAGAAAAAAAAATACACAACTGAACTCCTTAGGAGTAAAATGCCACAACTACATGTGGCCCATCTCATTTCGCAAATGACTGTATATGATGATAGATAGATGATTAGAGATAGATAGATAGATAGATAGATAGATGGATGGATAGATAGATAGATAGATAGATAGATAGATAGATAGATAGATAGAGAGATAGATGATAGATGGATGGATGGATGGATAGATACATAGATTAGATTAGATTAGATTAGAATAGATAGATAGATAGATAGATAGATAGATAGATAGATAGATAGATAGATAGATAGATAGATAGATAGATAGATAGACAGATAGATGATACAGTAGATAGATAGATTTTTCATCATCTGGGCAAATGTTATCCTTGCTGATATTATTATGCATAAAATTGGCATTGGGTTTTTTTAAATCTTGATTTCCTGTAACTATGCCCAATAAGAACAGTTCTGGTTTCATTTCTATATGTTGTTTTGTGGCTTCTTCTATCCACCTCCTTATCCTCTGCAAGTGCTGTTTTGCTATAGGACAAGACCACCACATATGATAGTAAGTCCCTCTATTATGGTTAGACTTCCAACATATATATATTAATGTATGCCACCCTGAGTCCACAGGAGAAGGGTGGCCTAGAAATCCAATTAAATAAATAAAATAAATAAATCTGTGAACCATTATATATATATTTTCTTTATATGCTAATGGATTTTGTCGTTTTATAACTTTTCTTCCATCTACTCTCCCACTTTCCCAATTCTATGTTGTACCCAAAATGTTGGGCTCATTTTATCATCATCTCCTTAACAATCTCTTCTTCCATTTTGTAACTCAATTATAACTCAAAATTAGAAGAGTTTTGTTACCATTTTGTCCTCCCGTCCTAGCGTGATTTTATCTAGTTCGTTATCTTCTTTCTGAAATCCATATTGTTCTATTCTCTTATTCGGATACAGATTAACAGAGTTGGAAGGGTCCTTAAAGGTCATCTAGTCCAACCCCGGGCCTAAGCGGGAGACCCTTTTACATCTGCCTCTACCTAGGATCAAACTCACAACCTCCGGATTGTGAGGCAAGAGCGCCACCTGTAGGCCACCCCAGCTGTTGTTGTTTGCACCTTGTTTGCATCTAGACTTCATTAGAAGATGTGGCCACCAATCCATTTCTCACCTGGACTTTTTCAAAGTGATATTAAAGACAGGACATTTACCGGCCATGCTATGACCAAACGTTGCTGCCAGAGTTTTGTAGTTGTGCTATTTCCGTGACTGCAACAACCATCTCATTTTGTGATTTGTTAGGAGGAGGTCATTAGGGCACTGATAAAAAGCTGACTCTTTCAAATGGCTGTTTTCAAAATTGAAACCTGAAAATAACTAATGTCATTTAAGACAATATAAAGCAGCCTTTGTGAGAAGCATTTACACCTTAATTGACCATTCAGGACACATTCGTAGCCATCCCAAAATGACCTCTATTACTTGTGTTTATTCCCTGGGTCTTCGAGAGTGACGGCTGCTTAAAATCTCCCACTTGCTTGCTTGGAGGCCAGAAAACAGGTGCTGACAAGTTCTCGGGATAATTTCAGCTTGTCCACCTGAGCCGATGAGGAGTCGACCTTATCAAGCACAGCACAAGCCCAGGGCTGGACAGAAGACAACGGCCCTGTGTTGATATTAACAACAACGAAAAAAAAGGAACCAGGAAGAAACAATTCTAAGAAATTCTCTTGGCTTTCCCAACAGGGGTCAAAACTAACTGTGTAGCCTGGCCTGGGGGCGGGGACAGAGGGACCCCCCACAAAGGCACAGGACCACCTGGCCCAATGAGACCCATCCGTCCCCCGCCACCTGTATGAACAATTTCTATTTGCCCCATCTTGGAACACACACACTCTCCTCCTCCTCCTCTCCTTCTTCTCTTCCTCTTCTCCTTCTCTCCCCTTCTCCCTTTCCTTCTCTCTCTCTCTCCTTCTTCTCTCTTTCTTTCTTTTTGAAATTGTATAAAATTGCTTTAGTTTTGCTTTGTTTAAATTCTAAATTATTCTGTTTTATTGTACCAATTAAATTATATAGCATTCAGAGCTCTTCTATGAGGGAGATGGGTGATAAAGAAGAGTGAGAAAGAAAGAAAAAAAGAAAGAAAGAGGAGAGAGATAGAAAGAGAGAGGAGAAAGAAAGAAAGAAAGAGAAAGGGGAGAGAGAGAGAAAGAAAGAAAGATAGAGAGGTGAAAGGAAGGAAGGAAGGAAGAGAGAGGGAGGAAAGAGAGAGGAGAGAGAGAGAGGAGAGAGAGAAAGAAAGAGAGAGGAGAGGGGGGGAGAGAAAGGAAGGAAGGTAGGTAGGGATTTAACAGATTTAAAGAGTTGGAGGGGACCTTGTAGGTCATCTAGTCCCACCCATTGCTCAAGTAGGGAGGGACGAAGAGAAAGGGGAAGGAGAAATGGAAAGGGAAAAAAGAGGAAGGAAGGAAGGAAGGAAGGAAGGAAGGAAGGAAGGAAGGAAGGAAGGAAGGAGGGAAGGATTTCCAAATTGCAGTTCTTAAGACAGAAGAGACCTCTAAGAGGAAACAGGAGGTAGGTAGGTGTATATAGAGGGCTGGAAGAAGCGATGGGCAGCCTTTGGTGAAACAAACCCCCAAAACTGGAGAGGGTGAGAAAGAAACCCAAGGCTGCCCCACCTTCACTTCTGTTAGCCTAGAAGAAAGGGAAAGAGACCCACTGTCCATCTTTAAAGGTCTAATGATGGGTACGTCAATAAAGCGAGCGTGCTGGTATATCTAGCAGGGTCTGTTTCCTAACCTGGTCTATTTTTAAGGGCCGATAGCAGGAGATTGCAGGCCATGTCGGTTACCCATATCAATATTTTTATATCTGCCTTTCTATGTCCCAAAGCTGTGAAAGGAAGCTGCGCCGAACAGAGAATTGGGGGCTTCCTAATCCTTTGACACCTGGAAGGATGGAGGAAGGCTCCAAGCGAAGATGCCTTTCCTGAGCCCGTCCTGAACCTGTCCTTTAATAAACCCCATAATATGCCCTTGGAGCATCTGCGGACAATGTGTCACTTGATGTCTGCCCGTTTTCGAAAAGCAAAACCCTTCCAGCCCTTCCCACAATCTGTGAACACTGCAGTCCCTAAACGGCGTCTTTAATGGAACCGGTCTGGGTAGCCAGCCTTAAAATATTTACTCCATTTCCTATGAAACATGCAAAGTTTCAGCTCAGCTGGACTCATTTCCACCACGGAGCAAAGAAGAAAAGGCAGAAGAAGCTTCGCCATTTTGTCCAGAGAAAGCAGCAACATTTGCAAATATCTTGTGTGTCTCTGCACCCCGAGGTGATCTCTGTCCTCTCCAATGCAATCAATGGCATTGATGGTTATCCATAAATCAGACACAGCTCTGAATAGAGCTCCTGCCCAAAGTGTTTATGGAGAAACTTAGATTTTATTTATTGAACAGAAGAGAAGAGAAAGGAAGAGAAAAGAAAGGAAGAGAAAAGAAAGGAAGAGAAGAGAAGAGAAAGGAAGAGAAGAGAAAGGAAGAGAAGGGAAGAGAAAGGAAGAGAAGAGAAGAGAAAGGAAGAGAAGAGAAGAGAAAGGAAGAGAAGAGAAGAGAAAGGAAGAGAAGAGAAGGGAAGAGAAGAGAAGAGAAAGGAAGAGAAGAGAAAGGAAGAGAAGAGAAAAGAAAGGAAGAGAAGAGAAGAAAAGAAAGGAAGAGAAGAGAAGAGAAAAGAAGAGAAGAGAAAAGAAAGGAAGAGAAAAGAAAGGAAGAGAAGAGAAGAGAAAGGAAGAGAAGAGAAAGGAAGAGAAGGGAAGAGAAGAGAAGAGGAGAGAAGAAAAGGAACTTTATTTTCATTTTTTTTTTACTGCAAATGAAATTCTTCTGCCTGCTCTCAAGAGAAGAATAGATAGAATAGAACATAATTCTTCATTGGCCAAGTGTGATTGGACACACAAGGAGAATTCTGATATTTTTTTTAATGCCTGCGTCATCCCATGCATGGTGACCCCAGAACTGGATAAACCTAACGTTGCTCCTTCATCACGTTTACTTCTTCCTTACATGGTTCTACCTTGAGGAAAAGATACTCTTCCTTTATGTGTGCCATCAGACATATGTTCATTCTAACAACCACAGCAACAATGGAAATGCAGGCTCTTGCGTCGCCTCATTTGACAACAAGTAATAATGTTAATACTTAGACTGGGGGGGAAACCAGGCCCCACTTAAAAACCAACAGGCAGGGGAAGAGGGAAATCAAATAGCCAGGTGTTCTTTGTCATTGTTGTCCCAATAATCCTTGCAAACAGAACAGAGGGCAGGATTAAAAATAAACCACCCAGAACATGAAACAGTTGTTCGCAAAAGGAAAAAAACCCCTATGACATTCAAGCAATACATAGAATCTCACAGCAAGGATAAATTGAGGCTGATTTGCAACACAGCACACGAACAAGAAGGCACACGTGGGTGGGTGGGTGTGTGGGTGTAAGAGGGAGAGATGGTGAAATACACAATGGTCCTGGGGAATTGTTACAATAGGTGACAACTGATGATTTCAGTTTCAATTGACCTATGAGAAGTTGCCTATGGACTATGAATAACTGAAATAAGTTTGAATTCCAGAGGAGCCTATGGGCAAACACACCTGGTTGGGTCCCAAAGGTGGGGGTTTTCCCCCCAAAGGCAAGTGGACTTTCTTTGTCTTTCCTTGAAGATGTTCTCACCCACGTTCTGCAGAAGCGAAGCGTCTTCTTATGATTTGGACAATCATGGCCAGGATGAATCTCCATAGAGATGTCATTAGCCCAATTCAAGTCTGCATTGCGTTCAGTCACTCACACCCTTATCACCTCGAGGTTCGACTACTGCAATGCTCTCTCCATGGGGCGACCGTTGAAGACTGCAAAATGCAGCCCCGCGAGCTGTCATGGGCCTTTCAAGAGACACCCAGGTCTCTCCAGCACTCGGCCAGCTGCATCGGCTACGGAGTGGTCTCCAAACTCAATTCAAAGTGTTGGCTATGACCGGTGAAGAGCTACCACACTTGTGGGTGTGGCTTATTTTGTGGGTGTGGCTTGATGGTCATGTGACTGGGTAGGAGTGGCTTGCTGGCCATGTGACCAGGTGGGAGTGGCTTGACAATCATATGACTTCAGCAAGGATTTTCCAAGACCCTCCAAACAATGCCCACATCAATGCTCAAAACAAGCAGGTCATCGAATTCACCTGCATCCTAGAAGTGAGCAGCTACACAACAGTGAAAGGACAGAAACATCTCACTAGGATCCTGGAAGCACATTTTGAGCATTGTCCTCAAGGGGCCTTCATGATTAAAGTGTCCACTCACAAAATAATCACTTACTCAAAGGCAACAATCTGAAGTGTCCCTTGCTATTTTCACAGCCAAAGTGAACCTCCCCAAATGCTCCATTCCACATCACAGTCTTAACCCTGCTTCCTGCCGACTACCAAACAAAATCAAGGTTTCAGGCCAATCATTCAGTTTCAAGCATTACTCATTTTATTTAATGGAACCGGTCTGGGTAGCCAGCCTTAAAATATTTACTCCATTTCCTATGAAACATGCAAAGTTTCAGCTCAGCTGGACTCATTTCCACCACGGAGCAAAGAAGAAAAGGCAGGGGTCCCCAAACTTGGCCACTTTTAAGACTTGTGAATTTCAACTCCCAGAATTCTCCAGCCAGCGATGAAGAAGACCTCTTTCCCAGAGAAGACGAGAGCCGTTCGGAAATGAGGAGGAGGCAGAGACCCAGATCACATAGAATTCATCCCAGATCTTCTCTCCTTAGACACTTTGGTTTGTGTATAAAGTGTATAAAATATGATTTACTTTGGCAAATATCTTACTCAAATTGAACAGTCCTAGTCACACACAGTTAAATCAGTCAAGGACTCTCAATACATATACAATGCAATACTCTAAGCCTTACTTACTTGTTCAGCTTACAAACACATAAACCATCATTGGACACATAGTTCTTACTACAGCAGTCCCAGAGAAAATAATAGAGATAACAGAGAGAGAGAATCGTGCTTCTGGCTCCCCCTAATGGCCATCCGCAACACTAACTCTTAAAGCCATAGTGTTTCAATACATTTATGCACACATTACTAGTTTGTTTTATATACTGCTCAAAAAAATAAAGGGCACACTCAAAGAACACATCCTGGATCTGAATGAATGAAATATCCTCACTGAATACTTTGTTCTGTACAAAGTTGAATGTGCACAACAGCTTGTGAAATTGATTGTCAATCAGTGTTGCTTCCTAAGTGGACAGTTTGATTTCACAGAAGTTTGATTGACTTGGAGTTCTATTGTGTTGTTTAAGTGTTATTTTTTCGAGCAGTGTATATGGCCAAACTCAACTAGTTATGTACATAGTCCTAACAGAGAGGGAGATGTGATGAGACCTTGACAGTCAGTGGAAGGTCACATTTTCATAGCAAATGTTGCCTCTGGCAAGCAGCAGAGGCAGAAGAAAAGTGAGGAAAGGGTGGAGAGAAGAGAAAAGACGAAACATACTTGGATCTGACAAGATGGAGTCGGTTTTCGGCAAAAATTGGTCACAGCGGACTCCTTGGTAGCCTTCTTTGCACCTGAGGAAAACGGAAGAAATGACAAACATACACATGCGGGTAATAACAGGCTGTTTTCAAAACATCATTTGAATGGAAATCTTGTTCATCTTGCACATAATGTTCATAATTGTTCATAACGTTCAGCACAAACTCCAAGACTCTCCATTTTGAAGAAGGGATTGGACAACCAATTGTCTGAAATTGCGTAGTGTGGTGATGGCGAAACTCTTTTGGCTCACGTGCCCACACCCATAATGCAATGCCCTCCCCCTGCGCACAACCCACACACTGCCCCCTGTGCAATGTGCACAAACCCCCATATGGTCTCCCGCACATGGGCACAGGCCTCACCGAAGCCTCTGGATTTCTGGTAGAGCCACTGGGTCGTTTTTCGCCATCCTCAGAGTTCAGGAGGCTTTCCTCAAGCCCGGGGAGAGTGGAAACGGTCGAAAAGAAGGCCAAAAATCAGCTGACCAGGGTGCACATGGAGCTGATATATGGCAATGCCTCACCTGCTCTCAGGTATGGCTCTGTGTGCCACCTGTGCCACAGGTTCTCCATCCCTGATGTAGTGTTTCCTCCTCCAGCAGGTCTCTTCCACCTCTGTTATTGCGTTACGTGTCCAGGGAGTCCACTCATTCTTCACTAACTGGAGATTCAGGGGCAACTATTTCCCAATTTTCTATTCCATTAACTGTTTCGGATGAACCAAAATGTTCTAGGGTGCACACGGTTCAAATTGTTATTATTTGGCTATTTAAATTATATCTGAGGCCTGCACCTAGTTTTACTCCCCTGACCAACAACAGAGGGCTTCATTTGGTGTGGCGGATAGATAGGTGGGTTTGGCCTGCAGAAGGTCACCTCTACAGTCAGTTGGGAGAAGAATGTTGAAGTGCTTCTTGGGCGAAGAAGCCTACCTTTTAAAAGAAGCCATGGACCTCTCTGGACAGCACGAGGTCCCTTCCAACTCTGTTGTTCTGTGTTATTCCATGCATGTGGAAATGATCTTTTGCAGGTTTATATGCGTGCATGACCATCAACGGTTCTCTATGTGCCTGGCAGAACCCAGGAAACCAGGTCCAATCGGGTGTAAATAAATCTTCTGTGGTTACCACTAATCCTTGAATTTCATCTAGAAACGACCTTGATTAACTAATCTACGGACCTGTTACGACCATCATCTCAGCCCAGGCAACTAGAACTGGACACTTGGCAGTCGGCAAACGGAACTTTGCACCTCCGAATAACATCCAGAGAATCAAAAGAAAGACATAAATACATATGCAAGACATAAACTTGTATTCAAGTTGATATAGCGAAGGGATGAAAGCTGCAGCTGTAACTCTCCATCTGGCAACACGCAACATTTATGACAGACGCGACATAAGCAACGAGCACCACCTGGGTCCATTTTCTGCTTGAGACATGGACGCCTAAAGAGCCTGCAGGTAACTTTTCGGAAGGATGTAATGCATGCTACACATGGCTTAGAAAATTAGCAATAGTAGTCAATAGTCAGATCAGGATAGAAGATCAGCGACATCCAGTTGCAGTGTTTCCTGGATTTTCGTGGGTTTGAACTTCGCGAATAGCCTATACCACGGTTTTTCAAAAAATATTAATTAAAAAATACTTCATGGGTTTTTTTCCTATACCACTGTTTTTCCCGCCCGATGAGGTCATACGTCATCGCCAAACTAATAATTTTTGCAAATAAATAACAAAAAAAAATTGTTAATAAATAATTAGTTTTATAAATATCAGGATCACTATGTGTCTTATTCAATGGTGAGTACCAGTAATAATGGTGAGTCAATGGTTGTTAAGGGAATGGGAAATGGTAATTTAGGGGTTTAAAGTGTTAAGGGAAGGCTTGTGATACTGTCCATAGGCAAAAATGGTGTATTTACTTCCGCATCTCTACTTCGCGGAAATTCAACTTTTGCGGGAGGTCTCGGAACGCATCCCCCGCGGAAATCGAGGGAACACTGTATTCCTGCTACAGCTGCTGGTTTCACCTTGCTATTTAAAGATGCCCAGTGCAATGCAAAATATATACAGTGGTCCCTCTGCTTAAGAACTTCATTCGTTCCGTGACCAGGTTCTTAAGTAGAAAAGTTTGTAAGGAGAAGCCATTGTTCCCATAGGAATCAATGTAAAAGCAAATAGTGCATGCAAACCCATTGGGAAAGAAATAAAAGCTGGGAATTTGGGTGGGAGGAGGAGGAGGAAGAGGAGGGTAGTCGGTGACGAAAGAAGAAGGGGAGGGGAGGGGAATCCAAAAAATCCAAAACTTTAAGGCTTAAAAAAACAAAAAGAGGGATTCTGAGGCCGCGAGGAGGAGCAGGCGCTTCCCATGCACTGCGCCAGAGAGAGAAACCCAGGGGGAATGGCAGGAAACTGGCTGGGCCTTCGTGCCGCTCTCAAATTTCATGGGTTCTTAAGTAGAAAATGGTTCTTGAGAAGAGGCAAAAAAAATCTTGGACCCCCGGTTCTTATCTAGAAAAGTTCTTCAGTAGAGGTTCCTCTGTATATTGAAAAACTGCTCTGCCCAACAACAATAGAATGAAATATGGTGTTTTCCCCAAGTTGTCAAATAATGTTTCACAGCATAACACCATCCCTGAAATATATCACAACGGATGCAATGAGGTTCCGTCCTAGGCCCAGGACTCTTTGATATCTTCATGAATGACCTAGATGAGGGAATAGAAGGGGAACAAACCAAGCTGGCAGGAATAGACAACACCCCAGAGGACAATTCAGGATCCAGATGGATCTTGAGAGACTTGTACACAAGGGCCCAAACAAATAAAAGGAAGTAAGAGAAACAAAGACATACATATAAACTGGGTGGAACCACACTCAATAGTAACAACTGAGAGAGAGAGTCTTGGAGTCTTGGTGGACAACCAACTAAATATGAGCCAGCAATGTGCAACTGAAGCCTAAAAAGCCAACGCAACCCTAAATTGCATTGACAGAGGGATACAATAGGACGCGGGAGGTACTAACGCCACTCTATAAAGCCTTGGTAAGACCACACCTAGAGTCCTGCACCCAGTTTTGGTCACTACACTATAAGAAAGATGTTGAGACTCCAGAGAAGGTGCAGAAGAGAGCAACCAGGATGATCAGGGGACTAGAGACTAAAACACACAAAGAGCGGTTGCAGGAACTGGGCGTGGAGGGTTTGGCGAAGAGAAGGACCAGGGAAGAGAGAGGAGAGTAGAATACTGACCCTTTAAAAAAAAGGTCACGGATTGTGCAGAGGGAGAGGCATTAACACTTAAATTAAGAAATAAAGAGGATTCCGTTTATTATCAAATTTGGAACTCTTTCTACAACTGGTTTAAGAGAAGAAAAGAAAGTTCAAATTAAAATATGATAATAATAATAATAATAGCTTTAGATTTTTAGTATAACAAACTTGGTATGATATGTGTGCAATATATATATATATACATACACACACACACACACACACACACACACACACACACACACACACATATATATATATATATATATATATATATATATAACTGCTAGTTCTCTGCTTTACAAGGCAGAGTTCACCAGATCGAATCCCAGTAAAGGAAAGGGTGTGGCTAGCTGATGAGGCCAGAACAAGGCCGAAATGGGACCATCCTAGTCTCCCTTAATTTTAAAATTCATATATATATAAAAATATCTTTAGGGAGCTAAATATCTAACAAAGAGTACACATAAGGCAGCTAGAAAATAATCTATTATAGATAAAATATGGATAACCAACATGACTAATAGTGGATACCAGTTGTATTTGCCAGAATATAAAGACATTTAATAACAGAAGAAGTTTTATTTTCCCTCCTTTCATGATGATGTAAATTATACATTGATTGTTGTTGTTTTTTGTTGTTGTTTTGCTTTTGTAGTTTGTAAATGTTTGTCTATTTTTGGTTGTTATGTTTCTAAAGAATTACAATAATTACATTTTTTTTTTTAAAAAGCAGTATACAAATATTTGAGGGGCTGCCCCAGAGAGGAGGAAAGGCTGTTTTCCAAGGCGCCAGAAGGTCAAACAAGGAGCAACGGATGGAAGCTGACCAAGGAGAGATTCCACCTGGAAATAAGGAGGAACTTTCTGATGGTGAGAGCGACCAACCAGTGGAACAGAAGTTGCCTGCAGAGGTTGTGAGACCTCCAACACTTGGGACTTTCAAGAAGAGGTTGAAATGGAGCAGGGGGTTGGACTAGATGATCCTCAAGGTCCCTTGCTGTGGTGGAAACCGAGTCCTAGTTATAGGCCTGCTCCATGGTTAATTTAGAAGCCTTCTCCTTTTGCCTTTTCATCTCAGGGGAAGATGGATGTTCTCTTTGTGACCTTGAGAGTGAAAGTCATTCCTTCAGTGTCCGTGTAATTACTCTTCCTAACTTGACAAGCGATGGTTCCTGTATTCTTATTTTCTGCCCTTGTATCAGGAAGGGGATTTTTTTTTGGGTGGGGAAGCATTCAATCTGTTTTAAACCAGGAAGATCCTGACATTGTTTCATTTAGCAGCTCTGTTCCAGTTTGCCCAGAAAGAGACAAAAAAAAAGGTATATAAAGTAGGCAGCCTAGCATATATTTCAGAAAATACGTCCAGGAGCACGTCTACGGATGAGGATTCAAGCTGCAGTCCACCCTCCAGCTGAAATTATAGACTGCTCAGCTGTTTTGGCCTCATGCAAACAAGCCCGAACACCATGTTAATTCGTTTTGTAACATTTACAGAGATTTAAGTGGATTGAACTCTTGCTTTGAGATATTATCCCACACCTGATAACAATATTTACTTAATCCCTTTGAAGTCTCCGAGGCCAATCTCCACGTTCTTCTCATATTATTACAACAAGATCCCTCACCACATTCTTCCCACTTCCCCCTCTAAGTCGACTTCTCTCATTCTGGGCTCCTAGAGAATCTCTATGCGTTAACCATTAAGCCCATGCTCTGCTCAAGCAAGAGACTCTACACCTGTGATGGCGAAACCTTTTTCTCCTCAGGTGCTGAAAGAGTCTATGTGCAGGTGCCCCCACCCATAATTGAGGCTGTTGGGGCCTGGATGGGGGTCAACAGACTGGATGGGGGTCAACCCTGACAAGACGGAGTGGCTGTGGGTTTTGCCTCCCAAGGACAATTCCATCTGTCCATCCATCACCCTGGGGGTGGGGGAATTACTGACCCCCTCAGAGAGGGTCTGCAACTTGGGTGTCCTCCTCGATCCACAGCTTACATTAGAGAACCATCTTTCGGCTGTGGCGAGGGGGGCGTTTGCCCAGGTTCGCCTGGTGCACCAGTTGTGGCCCTATTTGGACCGTGAGTCTCTGCTCACAGTCCCTCATGCCCTCATCACCTCGAGGCTCGACTACTGTAACGCTCTCTACATGGGGCTACCTTTGAAGAGTGTTCAGAAACTTCAGGTTGTGCAGAATGCGGCTGTGAGAGCAATCATGGGCTTCCCCAGGTATGCCCATGTCACACCAACACTCCGCAGTCTGCATTGGTTGCCGATCAGTTTCCAGTCACAATTCAAAGTGTTGGTTATGACCTATAAAGCCCTTCCTCTCTGTCTTTCTCCCTCCCTCCCTCCCTCCTTCCTTTCTCTCTCTCTCTATCTCCCTCCCTCCTTCCTTTTTTCCTCCCTCCCTCCCTCCCCCCCCCCCTCTCTTTGAGTTGAGGCAGGCAGAGTTCCCTTGGGTCCCATTTATTTATTTTATTTTTATTTTGTTTATTAGATTTGTATGCCGCCCCTCTCCATAAACTCGGGCATTTGTTGGGGGTCAAGGGAAAGGGAGGGTCTTGCCTTCTCTTTCTGCTCAAGATCCCCATGGACAATTGGTGGGCCACTGTGGGACACAGAGTGTTGGACTCGATGGGCTCTGGCCTGATTCAGCATGGCTCTTCTTAGGTTCATATGTTCTCAACAAATGGCAAAATCTTCTACCAACCCCTATTTTTGTAGGCAAGGTCTTCCCACAATGTCAGTGTAGAATCGGCTGGTTTAATTCGTGCAGGCTTTTCTTCTCCCCAGCCATGGAGAGGAGACATCTGTCCGCTTGAGCATGAAGGAAAGAATGGAGTGCATCGGAATTGCTAAGCTTCTCCATATGGTGGGAGGTTCATAGGACCAAGTTTCCATATGGCAAAAGATTTTAACTGGCCAGGAGCTCCCCATCTAGGAAAACGAAGGGGCCGGCAGCTCCACTTTGAAGGGACACAAAGGACTCTTCTCATAAGCCAACCCACCATCAAGCGATCCAGCCAGGAAGGCCATTCTCTCGTTAAGCATGTTTCTACAATTTTAATGGCAGAGCAGAGAACGTAACAGGACCGAGCAACAATAATTATTAATGAATTTGAAGCACCATGAGAAGACAATCTGCTAAATTATTTTTACTCCTAGACTGTTTGTGAATTTGTACAGTAAATAACAACACCAGGGCTTAGATATACGATGGTCTGTGTCATGCAAGAACAAAACCCAGTGGCCCAACCCAACCCAACAGATTATGGAAGCGTGGTTCTTCACTGGTTCTCCTCCAATTCCACCTGAATCCAATTGGTAAGGTGGAAAGGTCCAGCCCTAGTAGACCCCTTATTTATGGGATATAAGAAGACTAGGTTGTCTCCTATTTAGTTCTACATGGAATTGCTGGGTAGGATCATCCATCAGCCTGTGGTTAAGTACCATCAGTATTGTGACCTATTGAATTGTGTGTCTGAAACCCAGTCCCGCCAAGTAACACTGTCAAATGCTTTCTCGGTGCCTGGAGTTCAGCTTAACTTTGACAGACTTCAAGTGCTTTGGTGGTGATTTTCTCCTGGCAATTTTCCATCTTTTCCAATCACTGTTATACACCAAATCTGCTTGAGGAAATATAACTACATATAGAGTTAAAGGTTGAAAATTGCCAGAAGAAAATCACCACCAAAGCGCTTGAAGTCTGTCAAAGTTAAGCTGAACTCCAGGCACCGAGAAAGCATTTGACAGTGTCACTTGGCCGCTCCAAGTCCTCGGAGAGGGGCAGCATACAAATCAAATCATGACCCCTCGCTCCCATTTTCCAACTTCTGGTGGGCCAGGTAGGCCTGCTTTTTACCTTCCCCAAGCGCCAGAGGCTCCCAGAGGCTGAAAAAGCCCCCCCCCCGAGCCTCTACACAAACAAAAAATCAGCTGGTCGGAGTCCACGTGTGCTAGAGCTGAACTAGGGCAACAGCTTTCGTGTCAGCAAATATGGTTCGACATGCCACCTGTGGCAAGGGTGCCATAGGTTCACCCTCACTGCTGTACAATCTTGGGGTTCTCCTAGACTCCTAGTTCCTGCTGAAAGAGCAGGAGGTAGCTGTGAAAAGGACAGACTTTGCACAAATACATGTTGTGCAAAATCTGTGCCCTTTCCTAGATCAGGAGGCATTGCTCCCAGCTCACTCATGCCTTGGTTGGTCTACTACTACAATGTATCTTGCATGGGGCTGCCCTTGAAGAATGCTTGGAAGCTGCATCTGGTTCAGAATTCAACAATACATGTGATGTACCCACATAACGTGATTGTTGCGTTAGGTGGCTGGCTCTTGACAGGCTCCCAGGTACAATTCAGGTTGCCAGGTTTATTAGGGTCTCACTGATTATTTTTTTGTTTTTGTTTTAATTGCATTGTTTATTTTATTCTTCTTCACCACCCAGAGTTCCTTCTGCTGGTCAAGAGGTCCCGTCCTTATGGTAGGATCAGGATTTTTCTCTCAAAGCATTTTTTTAAAAAACTACAAGGCAAGGAGCAATAAAGTCCATTCAAGAAGCTGAGTTCTTGGGTGTTTACTTAACGTTTTTAACAGACTGTTTCATCCTTCAAGACTTGGCAGAGTTATGACTTTGCTTCCTTCCTTCCTTCCCAAAGCAAAATTGTTTCTTGGAAGCAATTCCAAGATAGTCCAGTCTTTACTTCCAAAAAAGAATAGGCTTTGGAGAGAGAAAAAATGAATTTGGGAGAAGCGAAAACAAAAGGCAAGCAATGAATAATATTTTATTGGAAAAATAATGACGCAGCATTCTTCATCTGGCCGTAGTTGCCCCTTGTTGTAATAACATATAGCTGTACATTTCTCTGCTTTGGCCCTCTGCTGAGGGCCAATAATGGTGTAAATATCAGAGGTACAAGGAGAAAAACTATTTTTTCTTCATTAAGGTGGAAAATACTATATTTTATTTCAATGTTGGACTGCAGAATTCTAAGGGCTTCCATATTCTCCTTTATATAAAAACTGGTAAAAGACAGCTGTTTCTATTTAGATTAAAGACATGGAGGAGGAGGAGGAAGAGGAGGAGGAGGAAGAGGAGGAGGAAGAGGAAGAGGAGGAAGAGGAAGAAGAGGAGGTGTAGATTACCAACCAGCCAACTTTGGTACTGAGCATCTATTGTGTTTGGCAACCAAAAATGAAAGATTATTGAGACCCAAAGCTTCATAGCAAGAAGGTTTCTCTTCCATACAGCAGAGAACATTCAGAATGGATGTTGTGTCGTGCTGTGTTGTGTTTTTCAGCAGAAGATACAGATGTCCTGCCAGGCCCCTGTGCTCCAGTTTCAGTCGGCCTTAGCTGGCACGCCAAGATGAAGGCTCATTGGGCAGATGTGTCCTCCACAAATGTCTCTTCATTTCCTACTCTTCTTTCAATCAGGACATAAGTCCAGGCAGAAATTATAAAAAGAAAAACACAGAAAATAATAATAAAAATAATAATAATGCACAACTGCTACAGGGGCATAATATTACATGTATTTATCTAACTGACAATGTATGATCGGTGAGCTTAATGGTTAGGCAAAGAGGACAAACCTCATTCCATTTCCATTTCTTAATCCAAAAAATGAGACAAAACTCCTGCAATAGGAATTATTACCCATTTTATCAGGTTGGGGAAACATTACGATGTGTGTTTGGAGATTTGTCATCAGCAGCTGTGAAACTGATTTGGCTAACTTCAATTTTTATTGAATTTTCACTCACTATTAATTTCTTCATAAAACAGCAAAGCTTTTCAGACATATTCAAAGTAGCCCAACCACCAGCACAGTCATTCTGAGTGGAAACAAGCTCAAATCCAATTAATAAAATACATGTTGATTAGGGTTCTAGCTAGACTGAAGATGGATACATGGATATGTGGATAGATAGGTAGATGGATGGATGGGTAGATAGCAAGATGGGTTGATGGATTGATGAGGATGGATAGATAGGTAGATGGGTGGATAGATAGATGGGTAGATAGATGGGTAGATGGACAATTGGGTAGATGGACAGATGGGTCGATAGATGGATAGATGGACAGATGAATAGATGGGTAGATGGATGGATAGATGAATAAATAGATAGATTGGTAGATAAGTAGATGGGTGAATAGATAGGTAGATGGATGGATGGATGAATGAATGGATAGATGATAATAATAATAATAATAATAATAATAATAATAATAATAATAATAATAATTATTATTATTATTATTATTATTTATTGGATTTGTATGCCGCCCCTCTCCGTAGACTCGGGGCGGCTAACAACAATAATAAAAACAACATGTACAATCCAATAATAAAAACAACTAAAAACCCCTATTATAAAACCAAACATACACACAAACATACCATGCATGACTTGTAATGGCCTCGGGGGAAAGAATATCTCAACTCCCCCATGCCTGGCGGTATAAATGAATGATGGATGGATGGATGGATGGATAAATAGATGGGTAGAGGGACAGATTATTTTCTGAAATAAATTGCCTTATCTTTAATAATGTAATGCAAAAAGAAATCACGTCGCTCACTTTCTAGCATGTTTTTAATTAAATGATGGCTGTGAAGATTTCCTAGTTCCCCAAACATTTATTGGTAAGTGGCAGAGAAGAAGTAAAAGAATTCTCAGAACTTTCCTCCTTCCAGAGTTGGGGCTTTCCAGTCCCTCCATCTACAACTCAACCTCTGATAAGCCATCAGCGTTCAAAGACCCTGGCTCTGGCCTCCCCCAGGCTGAAACCAAGGCAAGTGGAAATGGACGCCAGACCCTTCTCCTCAACTCAACCCAATAGCCAGGGGACAAAGCGACTGGGAAGAGTTGCTTCCCTTCACCTCTGTCCCATCCTGTGCACTGTGAGGAAACAGTGTGTGTCAGCACATAGGTATTGTGGCAACAGAGTTTCTAGACTCCCTTTTTCCTCTAACGTCCTCCTCCTCCCCCCCTCTTCTTGTTTCTTTTGTACGTTTGATTCAGGCTCCTGGCCACCACCTGGACAACTCCCTGCAGTTTTCCTGGAAAGATCTTCAGGCTCAGAAGTCGCCCAACTGGCCTCGTGCCCCTGTTCCGAACGGTTTCTCTCTAGCCCTGCTCCAGATCATCCAAATAACATTTCCATGGCAGCCAAACCATTCCGCTTTTCAGAACATTAAATTAGCGCTGAACTTTGTTGAGCAGAACAAAGTCAAAAGCTATTAGTGAGTCCATGAACTTGCAGGAACAATAGTTTGGGTCCTGTTCATGTTCAAGGTTCTACATTTAGGCAAGAAAAACAAAATGCACAGGTACAGTGTATGTGTTACATTGCTCAACAGGAGTAACTGCGAGAGGGACCTTGGAGTCCTAGTGGACAACCATTTGAATAGGAGCCAGCCGTGTGCAGCAGCTGCCAGAAAAGCCAACACAGTTCTAGGCTGCATCAACAGAAGGATGGAATCAAGATCACGCGAAGTTTATAAGGCCTTGATAAAGCCACACTTGGAATATTTGCATTCAGTTTTGGCCCCCAGGATGCAAAAGGGATGTTGAGACTCTAGAAAGAGGGCAGAGAAGAGCGACAAAGAGGATGAGGGGACTGGAGGCTAAAACATATGAAGAATGGTTGCAGGAACTGGGTAAATGTCCAGTTTAATGACAAGAAGGACCAGGGGAGACAAGCCTTCCAATATCTCAGGAGTTGCCACAAAGAAGAAGGAGTCAAGCTATTCTCCAAAGCACCTGAGGGCAGAACAAGAAGCAATGCGTGGAAACTAAACAAAGAGAGAAGCAACTTAGAACTAAGGAGAAATTTCCTGACAGTCAGAACAGTTGACCAGTGGAACAGCTTGCCTCCAGATGTTGTGAGTGCTCCAACACTGGGAGTTTATAAGCAGATGTTGGATAACCATCTGTCTGAATTAGTGTAGGGTTTCCTGCCTAAGCAGGGGGTTGGACTAGAAGACCTCCAAGGTCCCTTCCAACTCTGTTGTTGTTGTTGTTGTTGTTGTCATTATTTGCCTTCATGTCATGTACAGAAAAGACCAACCCAGATGATTACACTGCTGGTGGGCTAAAGCATATGAAGAGCTAGTGTGGAAAAGCTGGGAATGTTGTGGGTCCTGCTCTCCTAGGGAGATCCACCTGGTGGAACCAAGAAGCAAGGCCTTCTCCATGGTGGCTCCCTCCCGGTGGAATGCCATGGCTTCCAGAGATCAGACTGACCCTCCCTTTTGACATTCTTCCTCACAAGAGGACCCGAGAACGGGATGGAGCCCATCAAGGGGACCATTGGAGGGCCGTGGTTTCCCGTGAGGGTGGGGCTATTGCTCTCCTGAGAGTGAGTGGAGTGACCACCTAGAGTTTCTTAAATAAAACAAATAAATACAGAACAGCCACCGCGTAGCCCAGTGGCAAAGCCTCAGGGGAAAACTATCATCCATACGTCCGTCAAATTTTGAAAGCTTTTGTGCATTTTTAACACAGCACTAAGAAAATACATCTGATAAAACACATCTTCTCAAGCCCTGTATCTTGTCTGATACTTTCCCTCTCTAGCATGATTTATTTATTTATTTGTTTAAATGTACAACAGTAAATGTGTTTAAGTTTGTGCTGTGCTCTTTTGCTAGGAGCTCTTCCTTGCCTGAGTGCATAAAAGCATCGTTTTATTAAAGTCTGCACAACACAGGCATATTTTCAATAAATTTATCTGGCATTTATCTCAAAATAATAATAATAATAATAATAAATTACTGGTCTATGATGGATGGGTAATAGCTGTGTGAAATAAGAAGCGTTGCACAATTATTCAAATATTCGGAAAATAATGCAGGGCATTAATTCAAATAAAATTTCCAAGCACTAAATTCGTGGAGAACATTCACTCCAAATCTTTAATGCGTTTCCCGGTAACTTAAAAGGTATTAAAATGGATATTAACTTGAAAGGCAATGCATACATTCTGAAGATAAATGCAATAACAGGATATAATGCAGGGAAAGATATTGTCTCAAATATTCAAGAACCACTCAATCACAGCATAATAAAAAATTAGGTGGAGAGCTTTGAATCCAGAGTAAGTAGAAGGACCAAAAGAAAGAGATCATATCTCATCTCAGACAAATTGGCCATCAATGAAAGAGATAATCAAAGAGATTATTAAAAAGCTTAAAAGGAAAGAAGTCAAAACCACTCTCACCAGCAAACTCAACCCGGACAAGACGGAGTGGCTGTGGGTTTTGCCTCCCAAGGACAATTCCATCCGTCCGTCCATCCATCACCCGGGGGGGGGGGGAAATCACTGACCCCCTCAGAGAGGGTCCGCAACTTGGGCATCCTCCTCGATCCACAGCTCACATTAGAGAACCATCTTTCAGCTGTGGCGAGGGGGGCGTTTGCCCAGGTTCACCTGGTGCAACAATTGTGGCCCTATTTGAACTGGGAGTCATTGCTCACAGTCATAAAATATAAATAAATAAATAAATAAAAAATGATGGGATTCTGGGGGCAGAGCTTTGATGCCACGGACCATTCGGGTTTGGGTTCGGCCGAATTTTGCGTGAAGTTTGTCCGAACTCGCCGAACCCGAACACCGTTGGGTTCGCCCATCACTACTACTAACCAGAGCATACAAAACTCTCGCCAGACCAATCCTTGAATACAGCACATCTGTCTGGAACCCCCACCGCATTTTGGACATAAACACTCTAGAAAATGTCCAGAGATACTTTACAAGAAGAGCCCTTCACTCCTCCACACACAACAGAATCCCCTACGCAACTAAGCTGCATCAACAGAGGAATACGCTCCAAGACCAGGGAAGTACTAATGCCACTCTACTATGCCCTGGTCAGACCCCACCTGGATTACTACATCCAATTTTGGTCACTTCACTACAAAAAAGACATCGAAACTCTGGAGAAGGTGCAAAAAAGAGCAACCAAAATGATTAGGGGACTCGAAACCAAGACTTACGAAGAGAGATTGAGAGAACTGGGCATGGACAGCCTAGAGAAAAGAAGGTCTAGAGGGGACATGATAGCAGTTTACAGATACTTGAGGGGTTGCCACGGTGAGGAGGGGGTCTCTTTATTCCCCAGGGCACCAGAGGGCCGGACGAGGAACAATGGTTGGAAGCTGACCAAGGAGAGATTCAACCTGGAAATAAGGATGAACTTCCTGACGGTCAGAGCGATCAACCAATGGAACTGCCTGCCAGGTGAACTCCCCAACTCTGGACACCTTCAAGAGGAGATTGGACCTCCATTTGGCTGGGGCGCTGTAGGGTTTCCTGCTCAGGCAGGGGGTTGGACTCGATGACCTAACGGTCCCTTTCAACTCTATTAATAAAATAATAAAATAAAATAAAATAGACCTACAATTCTAGGTTGAGAAAGCTTAGAACTACGTTGCCTTAAGGACTTTGGCTGGTTCGCCATAAGAGGGCGCCAGTGCTCCCTCCTGATGATGACGCTGGGTAGCTCATAGTATGTTTCTGTGCGGTTTGTTGATTATTTCTGCTTTGTGCTTGTAGATATGTATATACAGTATGTCAATAATACTTGTTTAGCATATTAAGTCTGTGTCGTTACTGGCTGTATCACACATCCACACTCTTCCTACTTCCTAAAATATATAGTTATATACACGTGCTAGAAATTGATAAATTACTGGAAACGAGATGTAAGATTCACTATTATAATTTAAGATATAGTTGGTAATAGTAAGGATATTGTTTATTTACATTGTTTAAGAAACATTATAACAATATTAAGAAATATACGTGCCACGATGTATGATGTATGATGTATAATGTCAATACTTTTCCAAATTTCTTGATTCCCTACCTATCCATTCTTTTTCTTCTGTTCATCCTTTCCTTCCCCCCTTCCCCCCTTTTTTCTTTCTTTCTTTGTATTTATAAATAAAGTATATTTAAAAAAACAACAACAAAACTCTGCTCTGCGTATGTCGAAAGTCACGTAGCCTAGCTGCACCGAGACATGCCAACAATGTATATAAATATTATTATATCTTTGTATACCACCAATACGTACCTGACAAAACAAATAAATTAAAATAAATGCGTAAACAGAGCGCCAAGGAGTATCCTGCCTAATACATCCCAGCGTCTGGTCAGGAAATTCAATAAGATTCGGGCTGTTTCAAAGAAGGTTTTTTGTTTTATCTCCCTAACACAAAAACAAACTTCTCGACCAGCGTTGTTGGGAATACAAATGGAAGCTGTTGTGAACATGGACCTTCCATTAGCAGGTGGCTCCTTTGGAACGGATTGTGGGAACTGTTTTGCAAATCCTTTTTCTCCCCCCAATTGTGCTGATAGCATTTGGATGCGGTGCGTGTGTTAATTCAATTTTATCTCTCGGCCAATGCCTCCGAGCTGGGGACTTTCAATCAAGGGGAAGTGTCAGCAGTGAGAAACCACACAAACTAATCAGCGGGCTTTAAATATTAACGCTTCGGGCTGAACGGCTGGCTAGTAAATTTTGGACCGTGACGCCTCCAATGGCCAGAAAAGCATCTTTGCAGATGAAGCCTTGATCTAAGTATCCTTCAACCCTAAAAACCAACCAAACCACCTCTAAAGCAGTGTTTCCCAACCTTGGCAACTTGAAGACATCGTCCCCCAAAATATCTTGGAGTTCCACCTAAGATAGAAGCAACCAACAGAATAATAACTATAAACGCTCAACACAATAGGCCCTCCTACATTAAACTAATTAATTTTAATAAAATTTATTTCCCTATTTTTGGCCAACTAAACTCGAGCAAAAGTTGGAGACCCGCAGAAGTTTCTAGCTGTGATCTCCGATTTCTGACGATTGTGTCTCCACCGGACTATTTCTGTCCACGGCGACATTTCTTCTCTGACTCTGAATGTAGATGATGCATGGCAGCAAAAGGGTCGGGGTGCTCCTGCCTTCGACAGCCGATTAAAAAGCAATTGAAAAGGTGGGCTAAATTCAATTTAGGCCATAAAACTTTCCGCACTTTATATCACATTGATTTCAATTAGAAAGTTCCATTAATTAATCAGGCTGGTCAAACATTGGTGGGAGTGAGGGGTGGAACTTCTGCTCTGGAATAATTTCACGGTACCCCAGCTCTTTTGCTGCAGTTTCAAAATATCCAAGTCTACCTTTGGCTTTTCTGTGTTTTCATTCATCTCACTAGGTCCTTTTATAGGTTTTGAAAGGCTAAGGAAAGATGCTGTGGCCCAAAAAGACTAATAATAATAATAATAATAATAATAATAATAATAATAATAATAATAATAATACAGAGTTGAAAGGGTACATGACATGAAGGCAAATAATAATAATAACAATAACAACATAGTTGGAAGGGACCTTGGAGGTCTTCTAGTCCAACCCTCTGCTTAGGCAGGAAACCCTACACTACTTCAGACACATGGTTATCCAACCTCTGCTTAAGAGCTTCCAGTGTTGGGGCATCCACAACTTCTGGAGGCCACTTCTGTTCCACTGGTTAATTGTTCTAACTGCCAGGAAATTTCTCCTTAGTTCTAAGTTGCTTCTCTTCTTTTTTAGTTTCCACCCATTGCTGTAATGAATGCTGAGTCATAGGGTGTAAACTGCAACCTGATTGGCCCAGGGCATTATAAAATGCAAAGCAACTTTACAGTGACTGTCGGCAGTTTATATTGGCTGTTGTTGGAGATAATGTTGATAGCTGGCTGGGGCAGTTTTGACCGTGAGTTAAGTATTGAGTTAGAGCTGCAGTGTTGATACAGGGAAACCTGGGTTGGTTTAGTATCTACCTGTAAGTGAGCTTTGCTGCATATTGTTACTGTAAATAGAAGACAGAAGGTATTTTGCATGCACTGAAGAGTAAGTTTACTACTGTTTTCTACAAAAGTGTCTTCATTATTTCTCTGCCCTGGTTCATAAATTACCACATTATAAATCATTGTTTCCCAACCTTGGCAACTTGAAGATATCTGGACTTCAACTCCCAGAATCCCCCAGGCAGCATTCAAGTTGCCAAGGTTGGGAAAGACTGTTCTAGTCGACCCCTTGACCATTCTAGACAAATGCCCAACTAGTGGCTGAAACGTGACTCAAAAGGGCGAGTTGATTCAGTCATTATTTAACTGAAGAGTTGAACCTTCCTAATCAATACACAATGTACCACTATTCCGGCAGTGTGAACAATTATCCTATTCTTAGGCACATGCATTCTGTTCTTCAGTTCCTGTTGATAAAGAACATTTTAAAAAAGGGGAAAAAAAATAAGAAATGAGCTTCTACCAAGAAGAAAAACTAATATTTTTAGTTGTATACATTATAGATCTAAAGCAATGAGGAGAATTCAGAAATATGACGACAGGAAGCAAACCACACTTGTTCTGATGGGAATTATGGACAAAGACCATGAGAGTTTTTGGTTTTGCATCTTCCTATCATTTCCACCCCGTGTCTCATTTCAACTTTTTTAAAGACGCGAAGAAACTTAGAAACATAGAAGTCTGACGGCAGAAGAAGACCTCCTGGTCCATCTAGTCTGCCCTTATACTATTTCCTGTATTTTATCTTAGGATGGATCTATGTTTATCCCAGGCAGGTTTCAATTCAGTGACTGTGGATTGACCAACCACCTCTGCCGGAAGTTTGTTCCAAGCATCTACTACTCTACTCTCTACTATTCCAAGGATCTACAAAACCTTTAAGTAAGCGAAGAGGAAATAGTCCAAGTAATGTTTTTTAATGCTGGGAACCAAGGCCTCTCTCTTGTGCTTTCTCTCTATACAAAGAGCTTTGGTGATGATTTCCAAGGCTGAGTCTCTCCGTCCCTCTCTTGATTTTAACTATCATTTAGAATCACAGAATTAAACAGTCCCTGATTTCTAGTTTTCAATAAACATATATCTAAGACGATATGCATAGTTTTCCTTTGCTTTGAAACATTTGCTGAGATTAAACATCTTGTGGAATTCTGGAACCTGCCCCTTGGTCACGCAAACAATTATATTAATCTAACAGTGAATGCTGCTTGTGAGTATTTAAAAATCAGACAATGCAATCATTTATCTTGGATTTGGAGTTTCTTTGGAATACAAGAATTCAGCAAATAACTTTGGTTAGGGGCTGTATTGTTAGGGTTGATGGGATTCCCTTGCAGAAGAGGTCGTGACAGCTGTCAGCCTGGAGAGCTTCAAGGCAGCATCAGACAGATTCATGGATGCCAAGAGTATCCATGGGGGTTATTGAAACGGATGTCCAAGTGCCGCCTCTATGTGGGTTGAGGCAGGTAGGGTTCCCTGGGGTCCCATTTGTTGGGGGTCCAGGGAAAGGGAGGGTCTTGCTTTCTCTTTCTGCTCAAGATCCCCATGGACAATCGGGGGGCCACTGTGGGACACAGAATGCTGGACTCGAGGGGCTTGGGCCCGATTCAGCAAGGCTCTTCTTAGGTTCTTAGGAAGGGAGGGAGGGAGGGAGGGAGGGAGGAAGGAAGGAAGGAAGAAAGAAAGAAAGAAAGAAAGAAAGAAAGAAAACAACACCACATCCTACACTGTAGCTAGCCAATTTTCGACACTGGTAGCATTAATTATGTCAAAGTGTGGCCCATTTAAACTTTAGTGGGATTTTCCGATAGACTCCTATCCAATTACTAAATAAGTCCCAAACTTGTTCACCTGCCCAGTCTGTACAATATAAGCCAGGTACGAGGATTTATAATTGTAATCCTCTTATGGTCTATTGAAAGAATGCCAGACGCTTCTTTTTGAAAATAAATTCTAGCTTGAGCCAAAATATAGGGGTTATTAGAGAGTCCTCGGCCAGTTTTCATTGTGTTTGTGATTCTGTTTTTCACTTCAAGTCGATAGGGGAAAAAATACATTTTGTGAATAAAATAACTTTATGCACCTCGAGAAGGAAATAAAATTGTACGAGGCTCGCCCAGAAAATAACGCACCACATTTTTTTTCTCTCAGCCTACAGTAATGGTACGAATGTGTAACTTTAGATGTACATTATTTGAACTGTCAGGAATGCGTGTGTAAATTTTCTGTTTCTCCAGACAGACAGACGTGTTTCGAAATGGCGCCTGTAAGTGATGGACGTTACAAGCAGCATGTTGTCATTGAATTTCTCACTGCAGAGAAAGAAACTGTTGGGAACATTCACCAACGTTTATGGAGAATCTGCAGTCGACAGAAGTACGGTTAGTCACTGGGCACAGAGGTGGAGGCCGTTAGAAGACGGAAATGGGTTTGTGACCAGAACCAGGAGTGGTACCGACAGGGCATCCACGCCCTGGTGTCTCGGCGAAGGGAGACCATAGAACGGGATGGAGATTTCGTGGGAAAATAGGGAGTGTGGAAGAAACGTCCTTCTCTCTTGTGTGTGAGTTTCATTGGGTTCAATAAATAATTGTTATGGTGGTGCATTACTTTCTGGGCGACCCTCATACAGGGTGTGTTCCAAAAGTAATGCAATTGACTTTCCCGTGCCGCTCCTGTTGCTTGGAGTGGGACCGAAGCACTTGGGGGAGGTGCGGGGGGGAGACGCTAAGCTTTGCTGTGAAACTGGTCTCGGTGCTCTCCAAGCTGTGGAAGCGGCAGGACGTCAGTTATTGTGAACCTCTGCGTGCCGACCGTGTCACCAAAAAAATGGAATCGACGATCTTTGCAACGTATAGAAATTGAACCTGATTATTTGGACAACGTCTTCAGTGGTGATAAAACCTGGGTTTTTGAATACGACCCAGAAACAAAACGCCAAAGCTCTGAGTGGCACACTGACCAGTCCCCCAGGCCCAAAAAGGGCAAAATGAGCCAATCAAAAGTGAAAACAACGCTCATTGTCCTTTTTGACAGTGAAGGAGGGGTCCATAAGGAGTTTGTTCCTCAAGGACAGACAGTGAACGCTGCCTACTAGGTGGATGTGGTGGAAAGACTCCGAAAAAGGGTCATCAGGATGAGAAAAGACATATCCGCTTCCTGGCAACTCCATCACTACAACGTGCCTTGCCACAATGATCTACGAGTCCGTGAATTCCTGGCCAAACACCAGGTGCCAACGCTGCCCCACTGCCCCTATAGTCCTGACGTCACCCCAGGAGACTTCTTTTTCTTCCCAGCCCCGAAAGATCAATAGATCAATAGATCGATAGATCGTTATATCGATAGATAGATAGATAGATAGATAGATAGATCGTTAGATAAATAGATAGATAGATAGATAGATAGATAGATAGATAAGATATATATATATATGTATGTATGTATGTATGTAGGTAGGTAGGTAGGTAGGTAGATCGTTAGATAGATAGATAGATAGATAGATCGTTAGATCGATAGATAGATAGATAGATAGATAGATAGATAGATAGATAGATGGATAAGATATATATATATATATATATATATATATATGTATGTATATATGTATGTATGTATGTATGTAGGTAGGTAGGTAGGTAGGTAGGTAGGTAGGTAGGTAGGTAGATAGATAGAAAGAAAGATAGATAGATAGATAGATAGATAGATAGATGGATAAGATATATATATATATATATATATATGTATGTATGTATGTATGTATGTATGTATGTATGTATGTAGGTAGGTAGGTAGGTAGGTAGGTAGGTAGATAGATAGATAGATAGATAGATAGATAGATCGATCGTTAGATAGATAGATAGATAGATAGATAGATAGATAGATAGATAGATAGATAGATCGTTAGATAAATAGATAGATAGATAGATAGATAGATAGATAGATAGATAGATAGATAGATAGATAGATAGATAGATAGATAGATGGATAAGATATATATATATATGTATGTATGTATGTATGTATGTATGTATGTAGGTAGGTAGGTAGGTAGGTAGATAGATAGATAGATAGATAGATAGATAGATAGATAGATCGTTAGATAGATAGATAGATAGATAGATAGATAGATAGATCGTTAGATAGATAGATAGATAGATAGATAGATAGATAGATAGATAGATCGTTAGATAGATAGATAGATAGATAGATAGATAGATAGATAGATAGATAGATAGATAGATAGATAGATAGATAGATAGATAGATAGATAGATGAGATGGCTGGGGAATTCTGGGAGTTGAAGTCCACCCATCTTCAAACTGACAAGTTTGATAAACACTGTTCTAAAGGAGGTTGACCAGAAGTGACGTGCTATGGTTTCAAGTTTATGCAGCTTTCAATTTTACAAATATTAATCTAGCCCGAGTCGTGAAGCAGAATCATTTCTTCCAGATGCTCCGATCCCAAAATAAGCTACTACGCCCATTGCTTGTTCGTTGTAGTCTGCAGTGGTGTTTTCAAGAGCTTAAGACTCCTCTGTAATTTACGCTGAGATCAGAGAAAGTGATGTGGAAGCAGACTTCTAAGCTAACAAACTGTCTGTGCCAGTGAAATAGTTTGGGTGACAAAGCAAATGACTAAGTATTTTCAAACTCCCACAGTAAAAAAACCAACAACCCACCTCCTCTATTTTTCTTCTGAAACTGTTTGGGATTGTGTCTCAGAAAAATGAATTGCATTGCAGAGGGCAATTTAGAAGGCGCCATCAAAAACACCCCAACAAATGCAGCATTCAAGATAAATCACGGCTGCTCTCTAACATGGTTTATTTTAACAAGCTTTTCAATAGCCCCCTCCATTAATAAAGGCCTAAGACAGTGTTTCCCAACCTTGGCAACTTGAAGATATCTGGACTTCAACTCCCAGAATTCCCCAGCCAACTGCAATTTTGTTATCTATTTTCTTTATACTTTAAGTTCTATGATCCACAACACGTCTTCCATATAACTTTTAAAAATGTGTTTGTTTGCACAAGAAGGTGCAGAAATGCAATGGAATAAATAGACACGAATGATCTGTTTACCAGACATAGACGTCTGACCATATATCTGATATATGATTGTCTGAACCATACAAAGTTTGCTTTGTAAAAAAAATGTTAACGTGCGTGAGAATGTAGAGTTAATTAACGCAGTGTCTCAGAATAGTCTCGTTTTGGTTACCGTCTTTCCTCAAAATAGTCAGAAAGCAAATAGATGGATGGGTAAACAGCACTGCCTTTCAGTTATGTCATGATTTGAGATTCCATTCCTTTCCTTCACTTTCCTATCTTCTTTCCTTTCTCCTTTTTCCTTCCCTTCCTCTCTCTTTTTCCTCTTTCCTTTCCTGTAGGACATTGTCAACCATTACCAAAGATACAGAATGCCTATCTTGAGACCATATTGACTAAACAAACACTCTGCTCTCTGTTCTATTTAGAGTAAAGGTCCTCGGCTCTTTCTATGGTTCTATTTAAGGCAAAGGTCACCTACTCAGCTTTTTCTGTTGTTCTAGTTAAGAGTAAAGGTTAAATACAACCATGCACTCACCTCTACGCTTGACACGATCCATTATTACTAGCTAGCTATCTGTGGGCTAAATCAATCATTGTAATTGTGTACACAAGAAGTTTGCTATAAGAATAAACGGCAGCTGACCGAGGGGAGAGACTTCTTAGGAAAAGCTTTGCTCAGAAATCAGGTCTACGTGTCCATGACTGCTACACTTTCCCCTTTTTTCTCTCTCTGTTCCCTTCCTTTTCTTTTCTTTCCTTTCCTTTCCTGTCCTTCCCTTCCCCTTCTCCCGTTTTCCTTACAACAGCAACCCTGCAAGGTAAGTTGGCCGGAGAAAGAGGAACCGGCCTAAAGTCACCTGGGTGCTGTGCCGAAAGACCTCAGCTGGCATTTGGAAACAATAAACATGATTAGATTAGATTAGATTTATTGGATTTATATGCCGCCCCTCTCCGCAAACTCGGGGCGGCTCACAACAATAATAAAAACAGTACATAGTAACAAATCCAATTCCCATCAATCTAATTACAATTTTAAATTAAAAAATTCATAAAACATGGACGAAATCACCACCTGCCAGTTGCAAAAGACCCCCGTACTTGGATCTGCGCGCATCCTATGAACATACATCACACAGCCCTGGATGTTTGGGAAGGGTTCGGCTTGCGATAGTGTGATACGAAATCCAGCATATCAATCTCGTGTGCTGTGTATTACTGTTTTTTATGAACAACAACAACATAGAAACACAGAAGACTGACGGCAGAAAAAGACCTCCTGGTCCATCTAGTCTGCCCTTACACTATTTCCTGTATTTTTATCTTAGGATGGATCTATGTTTATCCCAGGCATGTTTAAGTTCAGTTACTGTGGATTTGCCAACCACGTCTGCTGGAAGTTTGTTCCAACAACACTAAGAACAACAAAACAATAATAATAATATAAACATCTACAGCTGAGCCATTTTTATATTAAAATCTATGCAAAGTTGGGGTTAAGTTGCACACAATTGAGTAAAGTAACCCAGCACTCAATAGGCTAAATGCGTAAACATTTTGAGTAAGCAGGTCAAAAGACAACTTGCAAACCAAAAATTAACTGAGTAAAAGTCACTGAGTTTTTATTTCTCATCCTAGGCACCCCAAACTTGTGACTGCTTGAGTAGCTACAATTGAACACTTGCTTGTATAAAGAAACAATTGTTTTTAAGTATTGGATTTGTTTACATTGTTCACTATTGTTGTGAGCCACTCCGAGTCTTCGGAGAGGGGCGGCATACAAATCTAAATTATTATTATTATTATTATTATTATTATTATTATTATTATTATTATTATCTCTAGTAGGCAAGTAAAGGTAACAAATCTAAATTATTATTATTATTATTATTATTATTATTATTATTATTATTATTATTATTATTATTATCTCTAATAGGCAAGTAAAGGTAAGAGGGCTTGCAGCCTGCAACCAAATTCAATCCAAACGTGGGAACCTTAATCCCCTCTTTCATGTCCCTCCTCTAGAAATGTTTGGATGCCGCATAATGGAAGGCTTCATTCGTTCAAATTAGCAGCATGTTCACCCGAGTTCTTAACACCCTATTTAAAATCAATTAAATACTCTTTCTGAATCCAAGGGAATTGAATTTAATGCATTCTCCCTTCATTGAATGTTTTGTTCCGGTACCTTTTCACTTCAATCTTTGTTCAGTCTTGGCTTTCAAAGTCAAAAGAATTCCCCAAACCTCTACAACTGATGGTAGGTAGCTCCTAATTAGCATTTACTTTTAAGAGAAAGACATTTTCAGAAGCAAGTGAATGGAAAACTGGAGTTATGTTTGTAGGCATAATTTATTTCCATTGAAGACAAAATTTAAGTTATTTTCTCCTTATTCCACCTTTTCTTATATTATTATTGTTGTGGTGGTGGTGTTTGTGTTGTTGTGGTTGTTTTTAATGGCGTTCCCAGTCTAGCATAGAGTCCCTTGTGCTTCCCCCACCAAATAGCATGCAGGTTCCAATCTGTTATCCTCACGTTCAGCCCAATGTCTCCACCTGTTGGGTCAAACTCTAGTGGAAGATGTTGAGCCTTGAAAGAGTGCGGAGAAGAGCAACAAAGATGACGAGGGGGCTGACGGTTGAACCGACGATGGTCAGTTGCTTTAATTGGTTACGTCCGGTTCAATGAAAAGAAGGGTTGGCAGTCTTCCAACATTTGAGGGGCTCCCACGAAGAAGCGGTGGGTCCCCCTCTCCTCCAAAGCCCCCGAAGGTAGGACAAGAAGCCACGGATGGAAAGGGATCAAGGGGAACTAGAACTAAGGAGGGAAATCCTGACAATGGGAACCAGGGGAACCACTTGCCACCAGACATTGGCCATGCGCCATCACTGGAGAAGTTTTAAGAAGAGATGGGACAACCCTTCCTCTCTTCTGCTTGAGCAGAAGATTGGACTATAGTGGTCCCTCTACTGAAGAACTTAATCCATTCCGTGACCAGTTCTTAAGTAGAAACGTTTTTAAGTAGAATTGATTTTTCCCATAGGAATCAATGTAAAAGCAAATAATGAGTGCAAACCCATTAGGAAAGAAATAAAAGCTCGGGATTTGCGTGGGAGGAGGAAGAAGAGGA